>NW_021319950.1:0-104350 GCF_001605985.2 Dendrobium catenatum | reverse complement strand
GTGATTTTGGTTTGAGTTTTAACTTTGGTTTTAAAGTCATCTAATTCACCTCTCTCTTTGTTAGCCTTGGGCCAGTTCACATAGGGCCTAACATCCTTAACGAACTTTCACCTTTCATAGGCAAAAAACCATAAATCCTTTTTCTCCCTCCTAAAGAAGGTAGAGTACCTAAAGGAATTGACTTAAAAGCCTCTATCCTAAGAGAGCCATCAAGAATTCATCAAGGCCATAGGAGGAGCAAGGGTGTAGGTAGCCCAATTCAACTATGTGAACCCCTCACACTCCTTCTCCTTCCCACTCATCCTCAACTTCTCCTTCCTTTCAAACCCTAGCTCTCACTCAAAAGCTTTACTCTTAGAGTTTTTTAGCAGTAATATAATCCTCTCTATGTTTAAAAAGATTCTCAAGGTGTAGGTTAAGTATTGGTTATCAAGAAACCCTAAAATTCAAGTTAGCCATCAATATTCATACAACATGATTAAAATTTGTACAGTACGATCAGTTCAAAAACTAGGACGATCCAGTATGATATGATAGTTATTAAGATGAATTATTTCACTTTTTAAACACAACGTACAATACGATCTAAGGATTTCCCAGTAAGATCTATTTAGTTTCCCTATGTTCGTATAAGGTAATTCATGGGATAATTAAAAATTGTTTCTATCAATTATCCCATGCAGCTATCAACGTACAATACGATTAGTTGATTTCAAGTTAATCATCCTATATGATATGGCTACTATGTAATATGATTTGTTCAAAAATCAAGGTTTTCGTTTGGTATGATCATTGGGATAATCAAATTTTATCTTCGTCAATCATACAGTATGATCATTATTATACAATACAAACTGTTATCATTAATTATACCATGATTTTATTGACTAATTATGGTGGTTAATTTAAGTAAGATTTTAAATTTTTGCACAGTACAAATCAGATCATATAATAGAATTAATTCATAAAGCAAATTTTTAAAATCTTACTTAATTTATCTAACTACTAGGGTTTTCATATAATAATGAATTGTACAATATGATCCGTATTATATAGTATGATTAGTTCATACAAATTAATTATTCAATTAGCTATTAAGCCTAATCTTTTTATAACTAATGGTATAGTATGATTGTATGTCATACAATATGATTAGTATAAATAATTTTAAATTTAAATTTTTCTCACTTCACCTATGTGTGCGTATACATGGTCATCCAATTGTAGACACTTTTATGTGGCAAGACTCAAGAAATAGAAAATAAGGAAAAATAAATATACAAACTTTATTGACTTTATTGACTTGACATTCTTATTCTACCCGATCTTGAGCTTCCATAGCCTTGAGCAGTGTATATTTTACCTATAATGTTAATGATAACACACAAAAGAAATATCAAAAATATTACTAAGAAAAGTTACAATTCAATCAATAATATTTGTCATCATCAAAATCACAAGTTAGGGATCCTAGATTGCAACAATTTTATATCATTTAAATAGCAAGGTTTATCCTACTGAATCATGTTGGAATTGGTTTTCTATTAAGCTACTATAATTGTTAAAAATATTATTTTAATTTGCATAAAATGCTTTAAACATATGATGATGGATGATGCATTATTTTGCAAGGTATAATTTTCCTAAATGTGCTGTGAATCAAAGCATATGTACCCTTAGATCTCTGTCAAGCTTGTAGGATGGTAAAGTAATGTTCTCGCCTTATTAAATTGTATATATCCATAAACCTAAAAAATCTATTCATTCTATATTTAAGTATAAAAGATTTCCAATTTAATTCTCATATTTATTCCATCATTCTTCTATTGATGTAATAAATCAAACTAAATTTTAACTTCAAACAAGTCCATTATATGAATTAAATTAAGATGGGGAGTGATTGGAACAACATTATTTCATTCCATAAACTATTGCTTACATAAGGAAAAATATTCTTTATTCACATCATAAGCCCAAAACATTGAATTAGCCAACCATAAAAAAGATTTCACACTAAAATTAATTCACTATATAAATTACCAAAAAAATATAGTAGTTTAAGTTAAGAAATTATCCCCCCTAACAACTTATTCAATTAATTACAATTAATAGATGATTCTCGGGTCAATCTCCCTTATGAACAAACACTCTCCACACATAACTCCCACTTCTTTACTATTTTGTACACAAAATAGGTGGCCAGTCCTATAAAACCTAAATAAAAAACTATTTATACTGAACACAAACTACACAAGCACATAAACACTCAAAAGGATTGTGCCAAAACATTATATAAATTAACTAGCACATCAGTGCTCAATATTCTGGCTCTACCATGATGTTAGCTTGAATATATATGACGCTTCATCAATGAACTGCTCTAACTCCCTTTCTGTTATTCTGTAGGTGATTTTGCACTATGATAAGTTTAAATTGTTCTTTTTTATAATATTAAATATAATGAAAATGTACTATTTTAGTTGTGTTTCTACAGTAATTGTGGAGGAAAATGTTTAAATTATAAGTATTGGGCAGTGCTGTAGTGTTGATAATCATGTTGCAGTTCTGTATCAATCAACACAATGACTGATTTAAATATGGAAGCACCGTCCTTCTATGTTTCTAAGCAATGTAGCAACTCAAACATCATCACCACAAGGCATAAAGTATTGGATGTATCAAGAAAATTTAATGTAGGACTGTTAGACTTTCTAATGTTGCCATGTCAAAATGTCATTCCAAGAACCAAAATGCTCACATTACATAGCACCATTATGGAAAAATTATGACTGCTATGAGACACACATACTTAGTAAAGAGATACAATGATTCAGACTTTAACCATGCCACATCGCTCAACATTGCAGCTAAGCCAACATTCAAACATAGAGGAGATAGTTCACTTTCCACTGTAGTGTCACCTTATCCAAAGTAATGATGCTCAAATCTAATCTTGTACTTACTATAAATAGAGCTTGTTCTTTTATTTATATATTTTAGTTCATTGAGTGTTATTGAGAAATTTTTTAATGTATTTTTTAGTGCCTCCTTGAATTAAAATCTAAGGGAGGTTAGAAAAGTTAGCCTGCATTTTTCTAAGCAAATCTATAAGTGGAGGAAGGAGTGTAGAGAAGAAACTTAGATCCATCCTGCTGATAAACTTTTTACTACTTCTCTTGTACTTTATTCTTGTAGGAATAAAATGAATATGAGTTTTCTTGTTACTTGTTCCATGTCTAACTAGATCTTCTATTTGGGTTGATGATATAAAGAACATAATAATTACTAATATAGAATATTATTCTTTAATAAATATAATGATACTCTCAATATCACTTGTTCTTCATTTACTACATATAATAATCATGTGTGTAGTTAAAACCTAGTGTTATGTATAGCCTCGACAGACTAATGTAAGAATAATTAGGATTATTTAAATACAATATTGGCATTCCTAGACATAGGAAGACTATAGAGAGACTAACCATATTCCTTTTCACCCCTACAAGATTGATAGAGATATGGGGATGCACATGCTCAATCCACATCAATAATTATGAGTCTCATTAGAAAAAATATATTATTTACATACATCAGTACAAAACTTTTGTATCTAAATTGTATAAACTATTTTAATTTTTTCCATTCAATGGTAGGAATTAAAAACCCTCATTTTCATTTCAGTAGGACAAATTCTTGTATTTGGAGTAACCAGTAATAGTTTTGATTGCAGTATAGTAGATCACTTCCTCATAGATTTGACACTCTACTTTATAACTTTATTACTTAATTCAATATGTACATAAATTAGTGGATTGTTTCAAATTTTTATATAAAATAAATTGTTGGATTTTTTAAATTTTTATATCAATAAAAACCTAAACATATTTTAAATCAAGAAAGTTTTACATTAGCTCAGCATTATCTTATCACATCAAATACAGTACAGCCACGCCATCACACCATAGTGCCACCATGGCATAAGGGCACTTTGGTAGATAGTACAGAATTAAAGTGTGAAATTCTTAAGACTAGAGTGCATTCATGGTCCACATAATAACATTAGTGCATTGTAGACGCTGTAGTGCTTAAGGCCTTCATGATGGGATGTTTACTTAAACTACAATATTCTTGAGATTAAGGCACATATTTTACTAGAATTTATGCATAAAATATCAACATTACTTAATAAATACCCCCTAGCTTAAGTTATTTCATATCCCAACTAATAGGATTTTACTTTTGTTTAATTCAAACTTCCTAATAAAATTACATTTTAAAATGTTTAAATGTAGAAAAATACTTCATTTATTGATGTTAATGTAAGGATTCAAAGGTTAGAAATTATTGTAGATTCCATGAATTATGTTTTGATGATTATCAAACACTCTTGCTTCTTTTTTATTGCCTTTACTGCTGACATTTTCAAGATTCAAAGATCGGACGGAAATCAAAATCAGCTCAAGACTGGGTAGATTAGGATTGAGTTAGTCTATAATTTTCTTTTTTCTTTCTTGAGTCAATTGTAATTGTTTGAAGTGACTGATGTTAAGTAACCCTACACACACATTTGAGAGATTTAAAACTTGTGTTTTTACTCACATCGGCCCGGACAATATTTATATCATCCTGTACGATCGAGTTCAAAACAGAAGATCTAATCAGGATTTCTTAGTTAAGGCAGCTGTAATTAACTGATCGGCCTGAACGATACCTGTATCGACTAGGAAGATATGCTCAATACAGAAAGAAATTGCCGCCATGATCAATTTAGGTATTCTGTATTTTTGGAAATAGGCTAGGACGATTCTTTGATCAACCTGGATGATATTGTATAATTATGCCTAAATTAATCAAGGAATCAATGAAGTAATTAAGGATGATTGATACGATCACATCATTCTGGACGATTACTGGATCAGCTAGGATGATATATTCAAAAATCCTTAGTTGCTTCTTGACGATAAATATCGGCCAGCTCAAATTCAGGGCGATGCTCTGGATGATTTTCCTCTGATTTGAACTGATCGGTCGGGACGATCGTGAGATCATTCGGGATGATCAAGCAAATTTTTAATCATCCAGTTTGCATTCAGGGTGATGCTTTGGCCGATCTTATGAGATTTATACTCATCGGCCAGGATGATATCTATATCGTCCTTGACGATAAAGTCGGCAACTTGCAATTAATGAGCTCCTTTAAAGCTCTTCTATTTAAGTGCTCTTGTTCAACATTTTTAAACATCCTTGGCTGCTGTCTTGACCTAAGAAAACCTAAAGGAGAGAGAGAGAGAGAGAGAGAGGGAGAGAGAGAGAGAGGATATTGTGAGGGGGAGCTTGTGAGGGGGTTCACAAGGGTTGCTCCAAGCATTGTTCCACTTCTTCATTCCTAGAGTCTCTTGTCCTTGGAAGGGTTAGGAGAGGTAAGTTTTAGCAAGTGATCGTGGTTCTCTTCCTGCTTCTGGAGGAAGCAAAAGGAGTTGGGTTCTCTACCTTGCCGGGTATGGCAAAAAGGAGGTGTTTTTTTTAGGGCTTCTCTTCCTAGTTGTGGGGACTAAAGGAGAGTCACGTTCGTAGTGCAATACTCGGTGGGCGCCTCTGAGGAGTGGACGTAGGTCAAGTTGATCAAACCACTATAAACCCTTGAGTTCTTTTTACTGCTTCCGCACTTTAATTTTTTCGCACTTATTTTTTTGTGGTAATTTTGGTTTGTGATAATCGTTCTTTTGATTTCAAAGAATTTTCTAAAATACCAATTCACCCCCCCCCCCCTTTGGCCCCCCCCCCCCCCCCCCTTGGTTAGCCTCGGGACTAGTTCATAGGGCTTAACATCACTAACAAACTTTCAGAAATTTCAATTAAATGGTTATTAATAAACATCCCAATTAATCATTTATATTAGTATCCTTTAGAAGCTTATCTATTACACGTGTACATACAATTATTGACTACTTAGTTAGATTGAAAGATTTAAAATTTAAAAAAATTACTCAAATTCACTTTGTAATTTATTTATAAGCATTAATACATATTAGCATACCTATGGACATATTTTATGTTGCCGCTCAATTTGATTTAATTATTCTTTAGGATAATTTTAATAATTAATGTTAATTATCCAAGAGAATAAACTAACATCATTTTATCTGTTTGAGGAAAAAAAGATTTATTTTCTTACTCATACTCGGCATAAGGAATGTAATAACTAACCACAAGAATAAAAGTCACATTCACATTGTCTTTTTAAATACAAAATTAACTCAATATAAGCTTGAACAATATTAAGATAGATAGGGCTTATTTTATACTAGGATCTATGGTTCCTATAGAGGCAAGCCTCTATATCCAATTACATCTTTGAAGAGATTTTTTTATTAAAGTGTATATTAGGCTCTAAACTTATAATATACTTACATATAAGCAAGTTTCATTGGATGTTTGAAAATACCAATCATCTCTTTCAAAATATTATTAATGTTTGTTTATTAATGGCCAAAAAGGGGAATTTAGTTAAAGTGTTCCTTGCGTATGTTTTTATTTTATTATTTGGATTTTAAGGGTTGGAATTAATTATTTAGTTATAAAGAATTTGTAGATAAATATCCCAAAAGCGCAAAGGAAACTAACATAAAAATCATAAGGCTTATAAATGAAATGCAATCATCCCCAATATAGGATATATGACCACTTAAAGCCTTAATGATTTATTAAGGATAGAGAAGGGACTCTTTAATCCAATAGATATTCTCATCAAATGGAGTCAAGCATAATGTATAGGGTCAATAAATTATTAATATTTGATTAAGGGTTGAAAAAATTTATACACTCATGCTTTCCATGAGTGGAGGCTAGCATGCTGCATAGAACCCTCAATTAATTATTTAAGATTTATTAAATCACTTAATCAAATATTTTTGTGCCCTCCTAAAAGGAAGCAAGCAACATATAAAGGGATCAGCAATTTATGCTTATTAAAGGCTTTAAAATTTAATGTTAAATGCTCTACAAATAGAAGAAAGCATTACAATAGAATCCTTCTATTTAATTATGGTTAATTATCAAACTTATTTAATTAAAAATTTTAATCAAATAAAGTATAAAAATAATATTTTTTTAATTTTCTAATATTTTTGTTGAATTTATTTGATTTTTATTTAATTAATATTTTATTAAAGTGTAGTTAATTATTAATTAAATTCGTATGAAAATTAATTTTGAATTTTAATTTTTAGCGATTATAGGATATATTTAAAATTAATTGATGTTTATTTTATGAATTTTAGTTAATTTATTAAAATTTAACTCTTAATGAAGGGTTAATTGATTAATCATTGTTTGAAGATCAATTAGCTTCAAATCAATGTTGATTTAATCTTAAGGTGTATGATGCCAATAAATTTCCTAACTTGAAAATTCCATCCCTATAATTAATTTGATTCACTATGACCCAACCTTAATTATTATCCTTACGTGTTACTAATGTTTGATAGGGGATTGAAATTAATGTCTTTAAACCATTTGTACTTACAAAGGAACAATTATATTAGTCAATCATGTGAACTAAAACAACGTAAACTAAATGTATCATCATTCCTTCATCCAAAAATGTATAATGTAGAGAGAAATTAATAGAAACTTGAAAATGAGAATGAAACTATTACTCTCTAGATATTCAACTAAAAATTTTAAATTCATTTTTGAACAATAAAAATCTATTTAATATTTCTACAAAGAGCTTTAATGCATATAAAAAGTAAAACTTTATTGATGATGGGTCCTCAAAATATTCTAATGTTTACCATTATAAATTTAATAACTATTAAAATAAGACTTAAATAAATCCATGAAATTACTAGATGTTATAAACATACCCTAATTCGTCCCTGAAAAAATTGGGCTCAATTAGCTAACTAATTAGAGTGTAATAAAGGATTTTAAGAAAATAATATAACTAAAATTATCCTCTAAATATTTAGCATTTTCCCCTTATTATATTTTTAAATGAAAGGGAATTTATTTCTGAAGAACATTGAATATTGCATACAATTTTTGGTTAAGTAGATATTTTTCAAAGACTTTTAAAGTTTTTTGCTAAAAAAGGCTTTAAATTAATTAAATTAAATCAATTCAACTAAGTGACGGATTCACAGCAATGATTGTAGGGTGGTACATTAATTTCTCTTGATTGTGCCACCGATAATCACTAACATTTAATGTGTTAGGGTAGCAACAGCGAATGAGATTTTAATTATCTATATCAACACGTGTTGTGCACCATCTGATCACCTGCATTTTTGAATCAATGACTATGATGCCATCGTACGGAGATCCAAGCATCCATAGGTACTTCATTGTTTGGAAAAGGATTAGAATAAAGCGATCTAGATTTTTTGTAGTTCATGCATTTATTAACTAAATCCCTAATGATGAAGAACGTTTCAAACTAAAAAAAATGGATTTATTCTAATGAAATTTTAAACAAAGTTAAAGGGGATTTAGTGGAATTATGGAGAGTTGATTTGACATTATAAAACACATTTTTTACAAAGTTATTTAAACATAAATCTTTTAAACTAGAATTGGCTTATTACTGTAATTGGATGAACCTCATATGGAGTTCTTAGGCTTAATTTTTTTATTGAGAGTCGTAGATAGATCCTATAGAAGACATCAATGGGTAAGAAAGCCTAAATTACAAAAAATGGGCCATAGAAAGACTGTGAAGATGAGGTGGCCAAAAGCCTATCTATGGCGGCTTGTAAAAAGTAGGATCTTACTTGGTGATTATATAGGAGGCTCAAGGGAGTTCAAACAAAATAGGTTTGGAATCTTGGTGGTAATGAGAGAGTGTGAAAATTAGAATGAGTATTTTTTAAGCTTTTGGTCAGTTCAACTGCCCTAACTTATTTGGATTGGCGAGATTTTTTTGGAATTATTCTAGGATGCTTGACATGTATCCTTCTGTTGGTTAGAGGCCTGAGTAAAGAACATTGAGAGGATAAGGAGTTGGAAAGCTCATTTTTTCCTGTTAAGTATATACAACAAAGTGGTTGGTTTAGGTCTAAATGTGGGCTGTATTATGTTTAATGGATACTAATGGTGTTTAGAAGATGTTTAAGCAATTGGGGTGAGTTGGCTTAGAGTGTAATGGATTGGAGGAAAAGGTTTGGCCACTTTAGCTTATTTAAGTGTTTCTTGACTAAGTTGGCCATTTGACCAGTTAACTTTGTCAAGAGCTAATGAGAAGGTAGCAATAGGGATGCTTAGCTTGCTATTTAAGTAAACTCAAAGGATATGAAGCCAATATATTCATGTTTGATTATATAATTAGTGCATGTAAGGGGTTCAACCATGCATGGAGGATTAACCAAGTTAAAGCAACTGAGAGCTAATCTACGAAAGACTTGGGGATGTTTAAAGCATGTAGTTGAGTGATGTAGAAGGGTTGGATAGTTTCAACTATTTAAATGCAAAGATTTTACAACATATTGACTGGGTTAGACCATTCATGGGTTTAGTTGACTAAGTCAATTATTGATTGGGATAGGGAGACCAATCAAGCCCATTTCAATAAGAGAGATCATCAAGGGAGTTTCATGAAGAACAAAATCCTTTTGGAGTTTGATTGGTGATGGCTAGCTTGTTGATTAATTGGGTTAATCTGAATTAGCCCAAATAGGTCAATTTGATTAATCATTGATTCATGAGTCTAATGAACTATGATTTGATATTTAGAGCTCCTAATTAAATGGTATGAGCCTGATTGAGGTCATGGAAGCCAATGCACTAAGCTAAGTAGTGCACTAAGCTGCTTAACTAATGCACACGACTGTAAATGTTCATATGATTGAGTTTTGATTGAATAATGGAAGTGCATGATGATTTATTGTTAGCTTGATTGATTGAATGATGTATAGATAATTAAATATTTGATTGTATAGTTGATTGATTATTGTTGGATAATTGATTAAATGATTGACAGACAGGATGATTGATTGCTAGAGATTTGATGTATGATGATTGAATGCTATAAAAATAGGTTGGTTGATTTGTTAACTATAAATTGGATGATTATAAGGTAATACATGATAGTGATTTATAATTGGGTGGATAATGGACAGCTGACTAACTGTTAACCATCATATGTATAATTAGAAGTTAGGGTGACTTATACTGACCTCATACAAAAATGAGGTCAAAAAATAGAACCCAAATAGGTGTGATGAACTCAAAAAGTAAATCATACGTGTTGGCATTGATTGAAATGATCAACAAAATTTAGAAGGTTTAGAGCTTGATTGAAAGATCAATTTATAAACAAGTAGATGTTGGACAAAATTGAGAGATCAATTATAAGAGAGGAAATTTTAAACTTTGAATGGGAGAACGATTCTGAAGCAAAGGTGGATACTTAGACAGGAGAATAATTCTTAAATGACCGTATTTAAAGCCTAATCAATATATCAATTATTAAGAAGGTAAATTTAAACATTAACTGGGAGATTAATTCTAGAACAAAGCTGAATACATAAATGGGAGATTGATTCCTGAATCGTTGAATTTATAACCTAACTAATAAATTATTATTAAAAGTTGAATTTAAACTTTCACTAGGAGATCCATTCCTAGATAAAATTTAATACTCAAGTGGGAGATCAATTCCTGAATGAGTGAATTTAGAACCAAAATAATAGATCAATTATCAAATAAGAAGATTTATATTTAGATTATAAGATCAATTTCTAAAAAAAGTTGAACACCTGAATGGAAGATTGATTCCCAAACAAGTAAATTTAAAAACCTAACTGATAAATCTTTTTTGGAATAAGGAAATTTACATATTGACTGAGAGGTTAATTCTTAGACAAAATTGAATAATCGAATTAGAGATCGATTCTCAGATGAGTGAAATTAAAACCTAACTAGTAGATTAATTATTGAAGAGGTTAATTTAAACTTTAGCTGGGAGATCGATTCACCAAAAAAGCTAAATACTTGAATGGGAGATCGGTTCCAAGATAAGTGAATTTAAAACTTGATCAATAAAATAAATTATCAAAGCGATGAAATTTAGACTAAGAATGGGAGATTGATTCACAAAACAAAGATGAATACTCAAACAGGAGATCAATTCCTAAATGAGTGGATTTAAAACATAAATAATAGATCAATTATCATAAAGGTAAACTTACACTTTGACTGGGATATCGATTCCATGACAAAGATGAATACTCAGACAGGAGATTGATTCCTGAATTTGTAGATTTAAAATAAAGAGCTCTAAACTCCACTAGACATAAATTTTTCAATTCTGTCATTTGGACTAGTTCACATATATAAATTTAATAGAATTGCTAATTTAAACTTATAAATTTAATTTATTACAAAATTCCCCTAGTACATCAACCATTATAAAACTTCTTGATATATTATTCATTAATAAGAAACATAGAATAATCTCTTTTACATTCTATTAGTTGATAAGGTCCCCTTTGGTAGACTTTCTCCACCATGAATGGACCTTCCCAAGTTGATTCAAATTTACCACAAATCTTTTCATGAGCTAAGATATGTCTTCATAGGACTAGCACTAAGTCATATATTTGAAAAGTTCTTGATTTGACCAATTTATCGTGAGCCTATATCATTTTAGTTTTGTATACCTCATGGTTCTATTAAGCCTGTTGATGCTTCTCTTCCAAACCTTCAAACTATTCTAACTAAATTTTAGTATCTTATTCTGAGGTAAGCTTAAAATTATCATAACTCTGAGTGAATGTAGTTGAACTTCCAAAGGAATAACAACTTCTGCATCAAAGACTAAAGCATACAGCGTATATTGAGTTGTAGTTATATATATGGTTTGGTATGCTCACAAAGCTTCAACAAACTTCTTATGCCTTCGACAATTATTATCAACTAAGGATTCTTTAGAATCAAAAGTAAGATTTTATTGAAGGCCTCTGACAACCAACTTTTCCAAGCGTAATAAATGTTAAAGTATCTCCAATTAATATTATGACATCTATTAAAGCAATTCTTTTGTACTTCTGAATGAAGGACTATTATCTGAGATAATTTAGTGAGGAACACTAAACTGATACATGAGAATATCTTTGAAGAATCTCAAAACATATTAAGCTTTGACTTCTCTCAAAGGAACCACTTCTGCCTACTTTGAAAAATAGTCTGTAGCTGCTAGTATAAATATGTGTGGAGGATATAGGATATATCAAATCAAAGATATCTATACCTAAACTTTTAAAAGGCTACAATACAATGGTAAGATACAGGATATTTAATGGTTGGTGCAAAGCTAAACCATGCACCTGACATTAGTGATAATCGTTTGCAACATACATATAATGATATATTATTAATATCTATTTTGTTTAATTTTAATTTTTATCCCTAGTCCAGATTGGTTTGCACCACCTTCGAAAGACTTAGGGATGTTCAAACCATGTAGTTGAGTGTTATAAAAGGGTTGGATAGTTTGAACTAATTACATACAATCATTTGAAAATATATTGATTCGTTTAGCTTGGGTCCAGTTGACCAAGTCAACTATTGATTGGGTCAATGTGATCAGCTAGGTCCATCTCATTAGAAGATACGATCAGGGGAGTTTAACGAAAATTATAAGTCATTGGAGTTTTATTGGTGATGTCCAGCTTATTAATTAATTGGACTAATCTTAGTTAGCTCAACTGGGTCACTTCGATCAATTCACTGATCTATGAGGCCAAAGAACCATAATTTAATATATGGAGCACCTAGTGAAATGGTATGAGGTTGATTCTAGTCAAGGAGGCTAATTCACTAAGATACAAGACTATAGTGTAGGGCTAAAAATGTTCAGATGATTGAGTGTTGATTGAAAGCTAGAAGTGCAAGCTGATTTATTGTGGGCTTGATTGATTGTGGGATGTATGTTTAATTAAAGCATTTATTATATATTTGATTTATTTTTGTTGAATGATTTACATGAAGGATGATTGATTACTTGATATTTCATTTATAATGATTGAATGCTAGAAGTATAGGCTAGTTGATTGGTTAACTAGAGACTGGATTATTGTAGGGTAATGCAGGCTGGTGATTGATAATTGCTTGGATGATTGACAGCCCGCAGACTATCAATCATCTAATATATAATCAGGACATATGGTGATTCCTGGTGACCTCATATAAAAATGAGGTCAACAATACCTACACTTCACTTATTTAATTCAATCTTAGCTTTTTGAAGAATTGAACTTTTTTAGTACTAATTTTTTATGTTTTGGTACTTATTTAATTTTGGATTTTTCTTATATTTTCCATTTTTTTATTTTTACTTTTCTAGTATCTTAGTAATGATGTTAAATAATGAATGCTTTATACCTTTAAGTAACCTAATTTTTATTAATTAAGGTAATCTATAAACCTTCACGTGCCATAGCTAGTTTATAAGGAATTTTAAATTAATCTGAGCAAGACCTTTTTTTAAACTTAGTCAAGCAATTTACTACTAGTAGTCAAGTGCTATTGTGTTAGACTAGTTAGATTTAATATGAAGTATTAAATTAAATAATTTTATTAATTATTATAAGGACCATTCTATTTTCCATTAGCTAAGTTTAATTCCAAAAATTTAATTACTACCTCAGCATCAATTTTGGGAGTTACATAGAGAGAGTGTGTGGGATTCTTGTGAGAGAAAGTGATTTTCAAAAATCTGTTCCATCTGTTTTAACCTCCAACATGGCAATGGATGGTCTTCATCCATCCACTTGAGACTTCACCACTAATATAATGGGGGAGTTCCATCATCAAGTTGGTGGTTCTAAAGGGCATCGTCATTCTAATTTCAAGCCTGCAGTTCGTTCAGCAGTGGATGGTTTCAATGGGTCTTCTAGTGGTTAACCTGTAATGGATTTCCATGATAGATTATTCAAATCTAAACCCATGGTTATTAATGAAGGTTGTGGAGATTTAGTTTGAAGTTTGTTAGGGGTGAATTGGTATTTAAAAAATCTTTCAATCAAAAACACAAACTCAACTAAATAAAAATTCACCATAAAGAAATTTAACTTATGGAAATTAAATGCAAAAAAAGCAGTAGTAAAGAACATAGAAATTTATACTAGTTTGGTCAACTTGACCTACGTCCACTCCCCGGAGGCACCATCCGAGTATTGCACTAAACTTAGTGACTCTCCTTTTTCTCCCACAGCAAGGCAGAGAAGCATGTATAAAACCTCCTTTCTACCGACACCGGTGAGGTAGAGAACCTAACTCCTTTTGCTTCCTCCTGAAGTAGGCAGAGAACCTTGATCGATTGCTAAAGTGGACCTCTCTCAAACCTCTAAGAATAAGGAATGATAATTGGAGTAGATGACTTGGAACCTATCTTAGAGCAACCTTTGTGAAACCCTGCAAAAACTCCCCCTTACAAGCTCCTCTCTCTCTCTCCCTTTCTCTCCCTCTCCTCTAGGCTGTCTCAGGTCAAAATAATAGCAAAAGATGATCTCCTGGGTAAAATAAGAGGTCTTATATAGAAGAGCTTCAAAATAACTTTTAATTGTAAAAAAACTAACTTTAATATCTACGATGATATAAATATCATCCCGTATGATCAATACAAATTAAGTTCAATCAGCCAAAATGATTTAGGATGATCAAAAGGTTTTTGTTCGTATCATCCAGGCAGATAGTATATCGTCCTGTATGATCAGTACAAATCATTGAATATCATCCAAAAAATCGCACTGAATGGATGCCTGGATGATGGAAAAATAGCTTAATCGTCCTGGCCGATCTCACAATTATCTTGGACAATTAGTTTAAATTCTTGAAAATCATCAAGATCATTACCTTGAATAGCAGCTGGTCAATGTTTAGTCATCCAAGGACAATTAAGGTTTATGAACTGATTATCCCGGTCGATCTTAAGATCATCCCGAATGATATGATCGAGCAATCAAACCTTAATTACCAGTTGAATTTAGGAATAATTATGCTATATCATTCAGGATGATATCAAAAAATAAATAATACCTAAATAGATATGACGTCTGATTCTTCCAAATTTGAGCTTTTCGTCCAGGCCGATATAAATATCGTCTAGGATAATGAGCTTAATGACGGCTGTCTTAATCAAGATGCCCTAATTAGGGTTTCTATTTTTAATTGATCTTCTAGGCCGATTTGTGAATTTTTCTGGATGATTTGACCAAACATAGAGAACTCTAAAAATAGTTAGAAGTTTTCCCCCAAGTCTGTGTGTACAAGGTTACTTAGCATCATGAACCACATCATTTACAATAGACTCAAGAAAAGGAAAAGTTTACAAACTAACTCAGACCTAGTCTATCCAATCTTGAGCTAGTTCAAATTACAGTTTGATCTTGTGGACCTGAAATGTTATTTGACAAGGCCATCATAGAGAAATAAAAGTATTTCGATCATCAAAATTTTATTCCCTGAAAAACAAATTTGTAACAATCTACCCCTTTTTGATGATGACAAACATAAAAAAATAAATAATGCAATTTTAATGGAAAGAGGTAAAAAAATAATCACAGTTCAAATAGTTCAACTATCTAACATAAAAACATAACAAACTAGAACAGACTAGAAGAGTATAAACTAGTTCAGCTACTCTCCCTTTTGACATCACAAAAAGGAGGGAAAAAGAAAAACAACACAAACTACTAAATAGAAGTAAAACAACATTAAAAGAAAAAAAGATCACACAAAAACAAGAAAAATAAAAGAAAGACAGCCCATGATCATCTGAAGGAGGAGGTGGTGGTGGTGGATATGGCTGAAAGTAACTAGAAAGAGTTACAAACTGGTCCCCAAGCCAGGCCATATACTTGTCATGCTGGTGCTGCTGGTGAGCCACGTAAGCATTGAAAAGAGCAACGTCCTTTGCATGTTGCTACTCCTGTGCAGCAATATAAGTCTCAAAGTGAGTCTCGCACTGGTTGAATCATTCCACCAGCTGATCCAACTGAGAGTGCTAGTGGAGCAGAGTAGGAGAAAGAACAGGTGCAGGAGCTACCTCCTCCTTAGCTCCCTCAGTTTCCTCTTGCCCCAGGTGGAGATGAGTACTGTAAAGAATATAGAAGGAGTTTTTTGAGTAAAAGGCAGGCTAAAAATTTGGTGGGGCGGGATATTGGAGGTTTAACATAGGCAATGATATGTCCTAGGGCAAGATTAGGCTCTTAAGAGAGTTGCTATTTGCATGTTTTACATTCTTGCAACTTGTATAGTTTTGATGATTCCAAATATTATTGTTTTAAGTATTATATTCTCCTAACACTTTTTGGAAGAATTATTTTAGCTCTTATGTGGACTAACATTTCAGAATAATCATACTCCAAACTACTGAGGACTTCAAATTAAATTCAACACATCATTGTTTATAAATTGAAGTTTGTATTTTTTATTCTATTGAGTTTAAGAGATTGTGATTGTAATTGAGTAGCTTAGCACACACACACTTGGGAAGATCTTAAAAAATCATACTGATCGTAAGGGATAAACCAAGTACGTACGGGATGACCAGGTTAATTATCCCCTTGGAAGAGCAATGGAACGAATAGAAAGTGATAAAATTTTTCTAAGTCCTGATTGTCCAGATGAATTTCCATATTCATTCAGAGATGATGTGCTCTAGATTCTCACTTTAAACTGTTCGTCCAGACGAAGTGTACCATTCATTTCTGGATGATGTGCTCTAGATTTTGCACTTTATACTAATCGTCTGGACGAAGTGTATAATTCATGCCCGGATGATGTGCTCTGGATTCTCACTTTGTGCTGATAGTCTAGACGATTCATCATGTTCGTATCAGGACGAAGTTCTCTAGACACATAATATGAACTATTCATCCAGACGAACACTCATATTTGTCCCAGGATGAAGTCTTCTGTTCCTTGAAAATTTGGGACCGTCCTGCAGTTTCGTTTGAATGAACCCTTGATATAACTGTTTGTCCTAGGATGAACTTAGTTCGTATGAGACGATGATCAGGTAAGAAATCAGTTCGTACCAATATACATTGGGTTTGTATGTAACTATTTTAACACTATTCATACAGGATGATTTGATGACTATCCGGGACGATCGTCTGTATACAGACTTGAAAGTCAATAGTTTTTGGATGGTTTTTTGTGTCTTTTCTATATAAGGGCCACTTAAAACTATCTTGTAATCTTTTTTCCTACTAATCTTCGTATAAACTGAAGGGAGAGTGAAGGAGAGAGTGTGAGAGAGTATTTGAAGAAGGATTCTTACTACTAGAGCGTGAAGGATTCACTTGGTACTCAAAGGTAAGAATCTCTAATTGTGATTTTTGATTACTTCTTTCTTTTCTCTCATCCTTCAGGATTTCTTGTGAGAAGATCTTTCAAGGAGATCTGGTTCTCTACCGACACTCATGGAGTGTTAAAGGATGAAGGGTTCTCTGCCTACACTTAGAAAGTGTCAACAGCCGAAGGTTCTTTGCCCACACTTGAAGAGTGTGAAAGGATGGTCGGTTCTCTTCCTATACTTGGAAAGTGTGAACAACTGAAGGGTTCTCTACCCACACTTGGAGAGTGTGAAAGGACGGACGGTTCTCTGCCAACACTTGGAGAGTATAAAAGGATGACGGTTCACTATCGCACCGGGTAGTGGTGGAAGAGTGTTTTCAAGATTATATACGGGTTTCTACTTGCAAGAGTTGAAAGGATATATGGGATAGACTTTGTATAACTTATGAGGGGACTAATGAAGTTAAGCAATCTAGACTTAATATCTTGTTGCATGATTATGAATTTTTTTGCATGAAACCAAATGAATCAATTTCTGATATGTATACAAAATTCACACAAATAGTCACCTCTTAACATGCATTGGGTAAGAAACTAATGAATGCTGAAATGGTTAATAAGATACTTTGTTATTTGCCTATTATTTATGATACTAGAATTACTGTAATTATAGAGTCTAAAGATCTAAACATTTACTCTGTTGACAATCTTATTGGATTGCTAATTTCTTATGAGCGAGTTAACCAAAGAAAGATTAATATAGCTGAACCACGAAGGGAGAAGAACATAGCTCTGAAAGTGAAAGAGTCAGAGAGTGAACACTCACAACCTAAGGATGAAGACGATATCGCACTAATAACTAGACAATTCAGAAGCTTTCTAAAGAGGAAGCAAAAGAGACACTAGAAATGGAATCGAGATAAATTTAATAAAAATGTAAAGGTTTCAAATGGTGTTATTTGATATGAGTATAGGAAACTTGTACATATTAAGTTAGACTACAAAAAACTCAAAGCCACTCTTAGCAATGAGAATGTAGAGGAGAAACCAATTGTAAAGAAGGGCAAGAGAAAATTCCAAAGAGCTTTCTGGGCGGACTCAGCTTCAGACTCATCAGAGATGAAAAAAGAAGAGGAAGTCACTAATATGTGCTTAATGGCCAATAGTCTTGATCAGTTAGATCAAGAAGAGGTATGTAACTTGACTTACAATAAACTTTCTGAAGTCTCTGAATATATACATGATGCATATAGGAAGTTAAAGAAAATGCATACTAGTCTAAATTTAGAATTTTTGAAATTATAAATAGAATAAGAGATCCTTAGGAAAGATCATGCTTTAATTGATGAAAACCACATGAAATTAATTGATGAGTATGGAGACTTGAATAAAAATCATGAATGTTTAAAATCATCCTATGTAGAACTTGAAAATAAATTTAAAAGTTTTAAGGATGAATCAGAGAGAAAAATTTTAAGAATTAATTATACGAATCAAATTTTGGAAGATATGAATTCATTTTACAAATTGAAGATAAATTCTCTCGAGGAAAATAAGATACCCCATAGACTTGAAGATTTCACTAATCCTATTTTGTAACCTAAATTTATGCAATTCCTGGATAGACAGATAAATAGTAGAAGACTTAGGAATCCATTTCCAAAAGTTAAATGTAATAATTGTGGATTGTTTGGACATATAGCACACACATATACTTTGAAGAAGAAAATTTATTTGGTGTAGAGACCTAAGATGCATAAACTTAGACATATCATACATGCATCTAATTATAAATTGCCAAAAGGAGAACCCAAACTTATTTGGGTACCCAGGTCTAACGTTTGATAAATTTGCAGGGTCGCTCTCACACAAGACCTTATGAGAGCATATGGTACCTAGACAACGGTTGCTTAAAGCATATGACTGGAGATACTACACAATTCATATCACTTGAAGCTAAAAGTGGAGGCAAGGTTACACTTAGAGATAATATCATAAGAAAGGTGGTTGGTTAGGTATGATTGGAAATCTTAAGAACTTTTTCATTGAAAATGTGTTATTGGTAGAAGGCTTAAAGTATAATTTGTTAAGTATTAGCCAACTATGTGATAAAGGATACTGTGTAAAAATTTTTCGTACTAGTTGCATATTAAGCCTAAATAAAAATAATTTTTTAAATGGTATAAGGGTAAACATCGTGTATTTGCTAGACTTGAATTGCATTAAAACTCCTACTGCTTTTTGTTTAAAAACTATTTCTGATGAGTCATGGCTTTGGAATTGGAGACTTTGTCACTCTATCATGAATAACCTTAGAAAAATTACCCAAAAGAACCAAGTAAGAGTATCAAAACTAGACTTTACTAAGGACCATCTTTGTGATGCATGTTAACTAGAAAAACTGGTGAAGTCCTCTTTTCAGTCCAATAAGGATTTTAGAACTAGTAAACCATTAGAGATTTTGCATATGAATCTTTTTGGACTAGTTGGAGCTGTATGTCTAGGAGGAAAGGTATACAGATTTGTGATTGTGGATGATTATTCTATATTCACATCGGTTAGATTTCTATATTATAAGAGTGAATCATTTGAGAAATTTAGAAACTTTTTAACTTAGATTCAAAGGAAGCTAGGATGTTAAATTATGACTATTCAAAGTGATTATGGAGGAGAGTTCGAGAATGAAAAATTTGAGAATTTTTATAAGGAGAAAGAAATTGATCAAAATTTTCTACACCTAGAACCCCTCAACAGAATGGAGTAGTCGAAAGGAAAAATAGAATATTAATTGAAGCCGCCCGAGCCATGTTGGCAGAATACTCACTTCCTAAATATTTTTGGTCTAAGGTGATTAGCACTGCGTGTTATATTCTAAATAGGATGAATGTGAGATCAAAATTAAATAAAACACCCTATGAGTTGCTAAAAGGAAAAACACCTAATTTATCACATTTACATGTTTTTGGATGTAAGGTGTTTATTCATAATAATGGAAAATCTGGCTTAGGAAAATTTGATCCAAAATCAGATGAATAAATTTTTATAGGATACTCAAGTGTTGGAAAATCTTATAGAATATTCAATAAAAGAACTTTGGTAATTGAGGAGACCATACATGTTGTATTTAATGAATCTAGAATTTTGGAAGAGCCAAAAGATTGATAAAATAAATTTGGAAGAAAATGTGGAGATAGAAAACCTAATGCCTAGAGATTTGAGATTTTCTAAAAACCACTCAAAGGAATTGATTATAGGTGAACTGAGTGAGGGTGTTAGGACTAGGAGTGGATTAAACAAAGAAGTCAATCTTTTAGCCTTTATTTCAACCATAAACCTACAAATATTGATCAAACACTTTTGGATGAATTTTGGATCTTGGCTAAGTAAGAAGAGTTAAATCATTTTATAAGAAATGAAGTTTGGGAATTAACTGATATTTTTTTAATTATGTGTTTAAATTAAAAAACTTATTATATAGATTAAAATGGGCACCTAGGGTGTGGTATAATAGGCTAAGCACATTCCTACTAGAAATATCATTTGTTAAAGGGAGTGTGGATGCCACTCTCTTCTTAAAAAGAGTAGGAGATGACATTCTTATTAGTTAAATATATGTTGATGATATCTTATTTGGATCCTCTAACAAAACTCTTTGTGATGATTTTTCAAAAATAATAAGTATTGAATTTGAAAAGAGTTTGATGAAAGACTTGTGTTACTTTCTTAGTTTTTGCAAAAAACAAAAAAGAGAATGACACATTTCTTAGTAAGTCAAAATATATTAAGGACATCTTTAAAAAGTATGAAATGGATAATGCTTAACTTGTTAGTATGCTTATGAGTTCCTCTGTTCAGTTGGATAAGGACCCTAAGGGAAAATTTGTTGATAAAAAAAATTAGAGGGATAATTGGATCTTTGCTTTACTTGATAGCTAGCCGGCCCGATATCATGTTTAGTGTTTATTTGTGTGCTAGATTTCAATCAGATCCAAAAGAATTATATTTGATAGCAGTAAAAAAGATTTTAAGATATCTGTTAGGAACTCAGAACTTAGGAATTTGTTATCCTAACTTTAGCTCTTCATTTAAAATAATTGGTTATTTAGATTTTGACTATACAGGTTGTAGGATTGATAGAAAGAGTACTTCTGAAGTATGTCGGTTTATTAGAAATTCTTTAGTCTCTTGGTCCAGTAGAAAAAAAAAATTAGTAGCCCTATATACTGTTGAAGCTGAATACATTGCATTAAGAAGTTGTGTGGCACAAGTACTTTAGTTGAAATAACAGTTGATTGATTTATGATTAACTATAGGCATTATTCCTATTTATTGTGATAACACTAGTGCTATTTACATTTCTAAAAATTCTATTCAACATTCAAGAATCAAACATATAAACATCAAGCATCATTTCATAAGGGATCATGTATCCAAAGGAGAAATTGAACTCAATCATGTTTCTACAGAAAATCAACTAGCAGACATTTTTACAAAGCTACTAGCCTTTGATACTTTCAGTACATTAAGAATAAGGCTTGGTGTGATCGATTTGAATGCTTAATTAAAGTGTTTCTGCAACATTGATGTGTGTTTTTCTATTTAGTGTTTTTGTGTGTATTTTTGAGTTTGTGATTTTTTTGTATTTTGTGTCATTTTTTATTGTGTTTGTGTTTTATTTTTGAAAAATTCTAACATAAATCTTGATGCAGGTGAAAGGAAGAAGGAGAAAATGGTGGCACTTAAGGCGAATGATTCGGACACTGACTCTTGTTATCTGAAAGCGATGATGTTGCTTTAATCATGAGGTAATTTAAGAGCTTTCTAAGGAAGAAGCACAAGAATCATCAAAAGTGGAATAAAGGTAAGTGAAGCAAAAATTTTAAGAATTCTAATGAAGCAATTTGCTTTGAATGCAGGAAGCCTAGGTACGTTAAAGCTGATTGTCCTACACTAAAGGCACATCCAAGTAAGGAAAAGGGTGAGGAGAAACCAAACTTTAAAAAGGATAAGAGCAAGATGAAATTCCAAAAGGCATTATGGGAAGATTATATATCAGATTCTTCTGAAACTGAACTAGAGGAGGAGACAAGAAACTTGTACTTAATGGCGGACAATAATCTTGTTCAAAGTGATCAAGAAGAAGTATGTGTACTATCCTATGAGAAACTCCTTGAAGTTTATGAAAAAATACATGCATCATATAGGAAACTTAAGAAAATTCATGCTAACCTAAAATTGAAATTTTTTAATTTACAAAAAGAACATGAAAATCTTCTCAAAGACCATTCAACAATTGATTCAAATCATGTGGCTTTACTTGATGAGTTTGATGCATTAAACAAAAAGCATGTTGAGTTATCTGATTCTCATGGTTCTTTAAAATTGTCCCATTCTGAGCTAGAAAAAGAATATAAAAAATTAGAAAATTTAAAAACCTTTGAAAATTAAAAATCTTCATTTCATGCATCGCATAAAAAGTACACCATAGGAGTAGATTAGTGCATCCTTTTCCAGGAGTTAGATGTTTTTCATGTGGCATGCTAGGACACATAGCACACACTTGCACCGTTCACCATAGCTCACATTGGGTTTGGAGACCCAAGTTAAATGATCCACAGCATGCATTACATTCTGCTTTCTATAAGAAGGAACCCAAACATGTTTGGGTTCCTAAATCTGGCATTTGATAATTTTGCAGGAAAGCTCTCACAAAAGGCCTCGTGAGAGTATGTGGTACCTAGACAGTGGATGCTCTTGACATATGACTGGCGATGCCAGCCAATTCATAGTGCTGAAGACCAGGACAGGAGGTAAGGTGACTCTTAGAGATAACGCCACCAAGAAGGTGGTAGGAGAAGGTATAATTGGTAATTCCAAGAATCTTCTGATTGAAAATGTTTTGCTTATAGATGGACTGAAACAAAACTTGCTCAGCATCAGTCAGCTTTGCGATAAGGGCTTCATCATAAATTTTTTGACAAATTCATGAATTATGAGCTTAAATAATTACACTATTTTGCAGGGAAAGCAGATCAACAACGTTTACATGCTTGATTTAAATAATATTGAATGTGCTACTTCATTTTTCTTAAAAACTACTATTTATGATTCATGGTTGTGCCATAGGAGAATATGTCATGCCAGTATGAAAACCCTTAGGGAAAGTGACCCAAAAAGACCTAGTTAGAAGTGTCCCCAAGCTTAAGTTTTCAAAAGACCACCTTTGTGATGCCTGCCAATTAGGAAAGTGAATCCACTACACTTTTCACTCCATTAAGGAAATTATCACCTCTGGACCTTTAGAAGTCCTTCACATGAATTTGTTTGGACCCGTTAGCATTTCCAGCTTGGGAGGGAAAGTCTATGGTTTTGTGATTATCGATGACTACTCGAGGTTTACTTGGATTAGATTTCTTTCACATAAAAATGAGTTTTTTGAGGAGTTTAGAACATTTTCTACTTGGATTCAGAAAAAGCTAGGTTGTGAGATATTGACCATCCATAGTGACCATGGGAGAGAGTTTGAGAATGAAAAATTTAGAGATTTTTGTGAGGACAAGGGGATTAGCCACAACTTCTCACCTCCTAGGACCCCTCAGTAGAACGTGGTAGCTAAAAGGAAGAACCGGACCATGGTGGAAGCCGCTAGAGCCATACTTGTTGAGTATTCACTTCCAAATACTTTTGGGCTGAAGCGGTTAACACAGCTTGTTATGTGTTGAATAGGGTGAATGTTAGACCCAAACTAGATAAGACACCCTATGAGATCCTTAAAAGTAGGACACCTAATTTTTCCCACCTTAATGTCTTTGGTTTTAAGGTTTTCATTCATAATAATGGGAAATATCACTTAGGAAAATTTGACCCAAAATCTGATGGAGTGTTTTTAGGATATTCTAGTGTTGGGAAGCCTTTTAGATTGTTTAATAAAAGGACTTTGGTGGTGGAAGAGACTACACATGTGGTGTTTGATGAGTCTGATCCTAGAAAGCCTAGAGTTGAGGATGATGACGATGGAGAGATTGCCACTGGATTAGAAAACTTAGAGAAGGGGGTAGAGCACCAAAACACTAAAAGGATTAGGAGAGGTTACCCAAGGAGTAGAAAATATAGATCTGGAGGAAATGGTTGAACCTTCACACACTTTACCTAGAGATTGGAGATACTCTTCGAGTCACCCTAAAGATCTGATTTTAGGAGACCCTTCAGATGGAGTTTGGACTAGACATGGACTTAAGAAGGAAGTGAACCACTCTACCATTATCTCAATGACTGAACCCACCAACATAAACCAAGCCCTTACTGATGAGTTTTAGATCTTAGCCATGCAAGAGGAGTTGAACCAATTTATTAGAAATGATGTTTGGGAGCTTGTAGAAAGACCTAAGGGATAAAGTGTAGTTGGAACCAAGTGGGTCTTTAAGAATAAGGTGAATGATTCTGGAGTGGTGGTAAGAAATAAGGCAAGATTAGTTGCTAAGGGGTATAACCAAATAGAAGGGATACATTTTGAGGAGACTTTTTCCCCTGTAGCTAGATTGGAATCCATTAGAGTGCTATTAGCCTTTGCCTGTTATAAGGGATTTAAGCTTTTCCAAATGAACGTTAAGAGTGCCTTTTTAAACGAGGAAATAAAAGAGGATGTGTTTGTAGAATAACCCAGAGATTTTGAGAGTTCCCAATTTCCAAATTATGTTTTCAAATTAAAAAAGGCCTTATATGGATTAAAGCAGGCACCCAGAGCTTGGTATGAGAGGCTTAACACATTCTTACTAGAGAGGGAGTTTTGTAAGGGGAGTGTAGACACCACCCTTTTCCTGAGGAAAGTAGAAGATGATTTGCTCATTATTTAGATCCATGTTGATGTATAATTTTTGGATCTTCTGATAAAAGGCTATGTACTGATTTTTTTTCAAACAATGAGTAAGGAAATTGAGATGAGTATGATGGGAGAATTGTCTTACTTTTTGGGGTTTTGCATTAGACAATTAAATGATGAAACTTTTTTGAGCCAAATAAAGTATATTAAGGACATCTTGAAGAAATATGAAATAGACAAATCCAAGCCAATTAATACTCCCATGACCTCAGGAGTTCAATTAGACAAGGACCCAAATGGAAAATCAGTTGATCAGAAGAAGTACAGAGGGATGATTGGATCTTTACTTTACGTGACTGCTAGCCAACCTGATATAATATTTAGCATTTGTCTTTGTACTAAATTTCAAGCTGACCCTAAGGAATCCCACCTGACTGTAGTTAAGAGAATTCTTATATACCTTTTAGGGAACCAAAACTTAGGAATCTAGTATCCTATGCATAGCACTTCTTTCGAGATTATTGGATATTCAGATTCTGATTTTGTAGGTTGTAAAGTGGATAGAAAAAGCACTTCTAGAACTTGTCAATTCATAGGACAACCTTTAGTCTCCTGGTCTAGCAGAAAGCAAAACTCTGTTTCTCTTTCCACTGCTGAAGCTGAGTAAATTACTTTAAGAAGTTGTGTAGCCCAACTCTTTGGTTAAAATAGCAAGAACTGGATTTAGGATTACCTGTAGGCACCATCTCTGTTCTTTATGACAATACTAGTGCCATCCGCATTTCTAAGAATCCTATCCAAAATTCATTGACTAAGCACATTGACATTAGGCATCACTTTATTAAAGATCATGTGACTAAGGGAGATATTGAGTTACATCATGTGGCGACAGAGAATCAACTGTCTAACATTTTTACTAAACCACTGGCCTTTGATACTTTTACAAGTTTAAGGATCCGATTGGGTGTGATTGACAATAATGCATGAACTTGATTTCTACTGATGTTTTATATGTTGATTACTTTGCTGTATTTTTTTAGTTTGTTTGGTTGTTTATTTCTAGTTGTTTTTTATTTTATCTATGGTACTTTTTATGTCATGCTTAGTTTTTTTTTTTTTCATTTCAAATCATCGCTGAATTGATATCTTATGCCTTATTTTTTATTTTGAAAATTTGGAGTTAATGTTTTATATCTCTTAAATCTGCTAAAGGTTAAAAACACCATTGATTGTGTCTCTCTCTCTAACCTATTTTGGTGGTAAAAATTTCTTTTCTAACCAAAATTCTATCTCAAATTAAGAATTAGATTTTACAATTGAGATCTTTTCTACCTTGTTACAGTAATCTAGCTTATACCATAATAGTCAAAGTTTTCATGTTACTTCAAGAGTTCTCATTATCCTGTCAATGAATCTCTCACATGATTTTTTATTTTATTTTATGGATTATTCTTCCTTATATTAGAGAGTGAGTTTTTATTCTCTAATATCTGGAAGATATACTCACAACTAAGAATATTTAAAAGTTTTTTTGGAAAAGAATCTAGCATGCAAAAATAATAAAATAAATAAAATAAAATGGCCAATGATGCCAAAAATAAAAGATACGCAATGACGTCAATTTGAAAATAATAATAATAATAATAATAATAATAATAATAATAATAATAATACAATCAAAAGATGCAAAAAGTTCACCATTCAATGGATAAGAGGCATAAAATGGGCCCATCAAAAGCAAGTTATCTTTCTTTCTTCCAACACTTAAAACTTAGAAGATTTTATGTATCACTTGAAATTTTTCAAAGAATTGATTTCAAATTTCACGGATGTAACAAACTACTTTTATATATTATCCTATAAGATATTTTTCTAAAACCAAGTCTTCATTAGATCTCTTTTCCTTATCCAAATGTTTTCCTAAGTTAGGCCTTTTGATTTCAAAAGAAGATTTTGCCCTAAAAGAAGTTTGAGCTTAGGGTTAACATGATCGGATATTTTACCGTTTATTTGGATTTTTGAAGTTGTTAACTCATTAACTTACAAATTTTTAGAATCAATTACATGGAGATTTTATCATGTTCATGCCTTGATTATAAAAAAATAAAAAACTTTTTTACTTTTATTTTTTCATTATTTTTTCTTTTCTTTTTTTCTTATTGTTTTTGGGCCTTCTCTGATCATCTCCATCCCTCCTCTAAGTTAAAAATTTTTTGTCACATCATCCTGGCCTATGTTTATATCATCCTGGACGATCGGCTTTCCGTGCTTCAAAAAATCCATCTGCTGAATATTCTAACTTTTTTTACTCTAATCATCTTGGACAATCCTTTATCTTCCTGGACAATATGATCGACCTATGCTACAATCATATTGATCATCCTGGCTGATATCTTTTTTCATCCTGGATGATGCATTTATTAGTTATCGTCCTGACCGATACACCTGTTCGTCCTGGCCGATACACGTGTCGCACGTTTAAAATCTATAATTTCGCCTAGCACGATCCATTTTTTGATAATCATCCTAGCCGATCCACTATTTGTCCTGGATGATACACGTGGTGCATGATTTAAAATGTTTTAAATTCGGCCAGTATGATTCTTTTTTTAGCATCGTCATGGACAATCCACCTAATCGGTCGGGATGATCTTCCTTTTCAACGGTCATCTGTCCTGACTCCTCGGGACGATCATCTATGTCTAATCGTCCCAACTGATATTTGATCGGCCCAGACGATCGGATCACCTTTTTGACCAATTAGGCTGTTCATAATAATTGCAGTGAATCTTCCTGGACGATCCTACGAACGACCTAGACGAACAGTCCGGTTCTTTAAATACAACCAGAATTCAGCCCTAATTTCTTCACACTTCCTTCTACTCCCTGATTGCTTACTGTTTCTTGTTCTTTTCCTGCTTATGGCTGGAGGAAAACGTGTTCGACAAACCTCTAGAAGCTCCTCAAGGGCCACATTAGACCCTCGATTTAGGGAGACATACGTTGAGGCTGCCTACCATTTCTACAAGGAGTGTGGCATTACTCTCTCACAAACCATCAATCCAGCCTATCTCTCATATCCGGTACTGAATCTTTTCGCCCAGACTTCTCTTTGCTTTATTCTCACCCTTGCAGTACCCTTTAGTTCTAAACTTCTCTTTGAATTCTATGCAAACCTCCGCATAAATTCTTCCTATACTACTCTCACCTCCTATGTGAATCGATGACCTGTTAAAATCATATATCAGGATTATGCTAAATTGTTGTAGCTGTCCACCACTGGGGATAAGCTGCATACCCTTATCTCTGATCCTGACTTTGACTGGTCCACTATAAATCACTTTCTTTGCCACACAAATGCACACTTTCATGTTGGAGAGACTAGCTCTTTACTTGAAGATGTTAGGATAATCCAACATGTCCTTTGCATATTTATTATTCTAAAAGTTAAGGACCGAGTCCACATCACTCCACTTCTTTCGCTTACTACCTTCTACATTCTAGCCCATAGGGAGTTCAATGCTACTAACCAAATTTTTTGCTATATTGAGCATTTGACAAGAATCCGTGATCCAGGTCATATGAGAAAACCCAATCTAGCTTTAGGACACCTCATTACCTATGTTCTAGAATCTAAATACTAAGTTCAATATCCTGCTCCTCCCAACCATCCACCACCTTTCTACTCAAAACATTCCTTCAATGCCCTTCACAGTACTCATCTTCACCCAGGAGATGGGGAAGCTCAGGGGGCAAAGGAGGAGGAGGCTCCCGCTCCCACTCCTATTCCTGAACCTATTCCTCTCCGCCAGCACTCTCAGCTGGATCAGTTGGTGGAGAGATTTGATCAATTGGAGACCCACTTTGACACGTTCGTAGCATACCAGCAGCAGCAGCAGCACGCTGAGGGGGTGGCCCATTTTGATGCCTATTTTGTATACTAGCAGCAGCACGCTGAGGATGTGGCCCGATTCGATGCCTATATTGCACACCAGCAGTTGCAGCACGACCAGGACATGGCCTGGTTTGGGTCACAATTTGCAACATTTTCCACCTTCTTCCAGCAGCCACCACCACCACCACCTCCGTTTGATGATCAGGGGCCCTCGTTTCTTTGATTTTATTTATTTTTTTTAGTTTATTTCTCTTCTGGTTTTAGTTTCAATTTTCTATAGTTTGTTTTTCATGTTTTGTTTTAGTTTCTATTATTTTATTATTTATAGTTCCCTCCTTTTTGTGATGTCAAAAGGGGGAGTAGTATGATGTATTTTGTACTTTGAATTTAGTGAATTATTTTTCTTACTAAATTGCCATAACTATCTACAGCCATAACTGTTTGGAATTATCTGTTTATGTTTATCATCATCAAAAAGGGGGAGATTATTATGAATCTGAGAATAAGGATTAGACTTTAGATGATAGTAAATATTCATGTTTCCCTACGACTGCTTTTCCTACTAACTTCTCAAGACCACAAGATCGAATATAGCTCAAGCTGGCTCAAGATCGGGTAGATTTAGGTTGAGTCAAGTCTGTATTTTTTTCTTTCTTAAGTCAATTATAAAAGTGGTTCCTAATGATAAGTAACCTTGCACACACACACTTGATAGGTTTTTTAAATTTTTCTGTTTTGAGTACATCGGCCTGGATCATTTTCCTATTAACCATGATGATTCAACTAAAAATAGAAAACCTAATTAGGGCATCCTGGTTAAGTAGCCGTCATTAAGCAAATCATCCTGGATGATATGTGTTTCGGCTAGGACGATAGGCACAAATTAGAAAGAATCAGCCTCCATGATCAATTTAGGTATTCTTTATTTTAAAATATCATCCCGGACGATCTCCATATCATCCTAGATGATACAACACAATTATGCCTAAATTAATATGGTAATTATGGAAAGCAATTAAGGCTGATTGATACGATCACATGGGTCGGGCCGATCGCAGAATCGGCCAGAATGATGTACTGGATAATTGACATCAGCCAGACTCTATTCAGGGTGATGTTCACGACGATTGTACTCAGATTTGAACTAATCATTCAGGATGATATTATATCATCCTGGACAATGTAATCAATTTTCTTCTGATCATCCAGAATCGTCCCAGCTGATTGAGCTTATTTTGTACTGATCGGCCAGGATGATATTTATATCGGCCTGGACGTTAAAGTCAGTTCTTGAAATTCTATTTAAAGGATTCAAATTTTCTCATATAAAAGACCTTGAGTGCTGCTGTCTTGACCTGAGAGAACCATGGGAGAGGGAGAGAGAGAGAGAGAGAGAGAGAGAGATAGAGAGAGAGAGAGAGAGAGAAACTTATGAGGTGGAGTTTGTGAGAGGGTGCATAAAGGTTGCTCCAAGAAAGGTTCCAAGTCGTCATCTCCGTTCTTCGTCCTTCATCCTTGGGAGGTTTTTAGGAGGTCTACTTCAACAAAGGTCTAGGTTCTCGCCGGCTTCAGTAGGAAGCAAAAGGAGTCGGTCCTCTGCCGCATCGGGGTTGGTGAAAAGGAGTCTGTTGTAAACGCTTCTCTGCCTAGCTGTGGGAGCTAAATGAGAGATACTTAGTTAGTGCAATACTCGGAGGGTGCCTCCGAGGAGTGGATGTAGGTCAAGGATTGACCGAACTACTATAAATATGGTGTAAAATTTCTTTATTTTGCTTCTGCGTTTATTTATTTTTGCACTTTGATTTCTATGGTGATTTGGTTTTAAGATTTATTGTGCTTTGCTAAAAGAAATTTTAAAATACTAATTCCCCCCCCCCCCCTTTCTTGGTTAGCCTCAGGCTAGTTCTTAAGGGCTTAACATCCCTAATGAACTTTTAGTAACTTGTGTGATTACGAAAAGCCGTTTCATTTTTGGACTTATTCATTCGTCCATAAAAAATTTCATTCATACGTACGAACTCAAATTCGTACGGGATGAAATTAATTTCTTCTGTACGAAAACTAATTTTTTCATTAAATTGAAGGCTTTTGAAATCAAATGTCATCACTTCAAAACATCCCTTTCAAACCCCTATTCAACTAGATCTTCTCCATGGCTAGCTCTAGCAAAAGATAAAAGGTACTAGTTAAGGGATCACCCAAAAATTATAATAAAAACTTTCTATCTAAGGCTAATGAAGAGTCATTCCCTAAATTTGCTTCTGCAAAAAACACTCCATCTAGAGTCCTTCTACAAGAGCAAATCAATTTTAAGGTAATGAATCTATTTACTTCCACTCAATTTGGCCTCATTCTCACTCTTATCCACTTCTACAATAAGGAAACCTTTTACTACTTTCTTGCAAACATGTCCTTGAACTCTGATCATTTTGTGATTAGATCCTATGTTTTTAAGAAGAAAGTAGAAATTACTAAAGAGGATATGGGAATCATTTTAACCTTAAGGACTCAAGGGATTAGAGCCCATACCTTGACCACTACTTCTGATTTTGACTGGTCTAAAATAAATAATGTCCTTTGAGGAATTAGAGTAGTAATTCATTTGCATAGGGTAGCCACTCTAAATCAGAATGCCCGAATCATCCAGCATATTCTTCGTACCTCTATTATACCTAAAGATGGTGATCGAGTAAACATTACTCCACTTCTTTCTACTATGACTTATCTAATCATAACTAGCCAACCTATAGATGAAGCCTAACTACTCATTGACTATATTTATGGACTTTCTGAGATTGGCCATGTCTCCCATAAGAGAAAAAAAAATATTGTCTTAGGACATCTTGTAACTCACATTTTAGAGAAGAAATATGATCTAGTTCATCCAGTTACAGATTTCAAAGAACCTCTCTACTTCAACGATGGATCTTTTCGAGCAATCTTCAATAAAAATGAACCACGTGAACAACATATTATTAGTGACTCGGAGGAGGAACCTACACCTGCTAGTGAACCAAATTATCAAGATTTGGTTCACAAATTTGATTGTTTAGAGACTCATTTTGATCAAAGATTTGATCAAATTGAAACTCACTTACAATAGCAGGATGCTCAGTACAATCAGGACATGGGATGGATGTGTGAGAAGATAGATGGTATAAGTTCCAATATGATGAGCAGTTATTTTAATTTCTTTAATGCTCCACCTCTTCTAGATCAGGGCCCCTCTGAGTGATTTATGTACTTCCTTATGATCTTTTCTAACTAATGTGATGTGATTGATGTGTTTTGTATTAGTTATGTGTTAGTATCATTTGATGTCTTAGCATTTAAGTTCTATGTTTTAAAGTTCAGATTGTAAGCGTATTGATATCATTTCTACTGATTATAATATTTTTCATCATGATATCAATATAAGTTATCTTATCTTGCTTTTAATTTTGTTTTAAAATGTGTGTTAGCCTATATGAAAATCCCTAGACTTGTTGATCTTATAAGTGTTATACCTTGAACTGCAACACAAAATTGAATTCATTAGAAAATCTAATTTTTTAAAATTTAAGTTGTGCTTATAAATTGATGTAATTAAGAATGTCAATCTCATGTCTCTTGTTAGACTAATTTAAATTTTCATATTATTATTGCAATTATTATATTTTTTATTTTTGTATTTATATTATCAATATAAATATTATTTTTCTTGGAGAAATTTGAAATTTTAGATTATTGATTTTGGAAAGATTGAGAATACAGTTGAAAATGTACAAATTATAAAAATTAAAAGAATGCGCAAAAATTTGCAATTGAAAAAGAGGCACAAAAATTAGTCCACCTGTAAAACGATGCACAAAAAGTGCCATAAATATTAAAAAGATGCGCAAAGTACCACAAGTTATATTTTGTTAAGATTATTTCCTTAATCTTTTAATTCAAATTAATCTTCTGCATGATTTTATTTCGTATTGAAATTTGAAATATATAAATTTTATATTTATCCTTTATGCAATGATATTTTTATCTCAATGTCTAAATTGACTCATGTTTTTGATAAATCCTCTTTATTATCGATATTATATCTCTTCTTAAATCCTTTGAATAATTTTATTTGCCTAATGATTTGATTTTATTTGCAAATTTATTTCAATCACTTTCAAGGATTAATTATAAAAGCATTATCATATGACTGCTTACATTTTTATTTTTGTACTTTTTCTTCTTCTCTTTTTGTTGTTATCAAAAAGGTGGAGAAATATTGTTTTGTTTTGTAACTATCATTGCATTTTTTTAATCATTGTTTTATGTTCTAGTGATTGTATCTTCTGATTGATTCTCTGTGTGTTTGTGTTTATGCTAAAAAAAACTTTAAAAATAAAATTTTTTTTATGCTCAAATGCCTCCTTATTCTCACATGTTTATCAATTCAGAGGGAGTTTAGGAGTTTCTTAGAATTTGAAAATTATACAAATAATAATTATTTTGACATCATCAAAAAGGGAGAGATTGTTAAGAGAGTTGCTATTTGCATGTTTTACATTCTTGCAACTTGTATAGTTTTGATGATTCCAAATATTATTGTTTTAAGTATTATATTCTCCTAACAATTTTTGGAAGAATTGTTTATGCTCTTGTGTGGATTAACATTTCAGGATAATCCTACTCCAGACTACTGAGAACTTCAAATCAAATTCAGCACATAATAGTTTATAAATTGATGTCTGTATTTTTCTTTCTATTGAGTTTGAGAGATTGTGATTGTAATTGAGTAGCTTAGCACACACACACTTGAGGAGATCGTTAAAAAATCGTACTGATCGTACGGACAAACCAAATTTGTATGGGATGATAAGGTCAGTTATCCCCTCAGAAGAGTAATGGAACAAATAGGAAGTGAGAAATTTTTTCTAAGTCCTGATCATCTAGTTGAATTTCCATATTCATCCCGGGATGATGTGCTCTGGATTCTCACTTTAAACTATTCATCCAGATGAAGTGAACCATTCATTCCTGGATGATGGGCTCTAGATTTCTCACTTTGTACTGATCGTCCGAACAAAGTGTATAAATCGTCCCTGGACGATGTGCTCTAGATTCTCACTTTGTGCTGATAGTCCAGACGATTCATCCTGTTCATTTCAGGATGAAGTTCTCTGGACACATGACATGAACTATTCATCCATATGAACTCTTATATTCGTCCCAGGACAATGTCCTCTATTCCTTGAAAATTTGGGATCGTCCTGCAATTTCATCCAAACGAACCCTTGATATAATTGTTCATCCCAAGATGAACTTAGTTTGTACGGGATGATGATCAGGTAAGAAAATAATTCGTACCAATATACATTGGGTTCATATGCAACTATTTTAACACTATTCGTATAGGACGATCTAATGATCGTCCGGGACGATCGATTGTGTACAGACTAGAAAGTCAAAAGTTTTTGTACGATTTTTTGAATATTTCCAATATAAAGTCCACTTAAAATTGTCTTGTAATCTTTTTGCCTACTAATCTTCGTGTTAATTGAAGGAAGAGTGAAGGAGAGAGTGTGAGAAAGTATTTAGGAGGATTCTTACTACTGGAGCGTGAATGATTCACTTAGTACTCAAAGGTAAGATTCTCTAATTATGATTTTTATTTACTTCACTCTTTTCTCTTTTCCTTCTAGATTTCTCGTGAGAAGATCTATCAAGGAGATCCGGTTCTCTACCGACACTCGTGGAGTGTGAAAGGATGGAGGGTTCTCTACCTACACTTAGAAAGTATGAAAAGCCGAAGGGTTCTCTACCTACACTTGGAGAGTGTGAAAGGACGGACGGTTCTTTACCTACACTTGGAAAGTGTGAACAGCCGAAGGGTTCTCTGCCCACAATTGGAGAGTGTGAAAGAATGGACGGTTCTCTACAAACACCTGAAGAGTGTAAAAGGATGACGGTTCTCTGTCGCACCGGGTAGTGGTGGAAGAGAGTTTTTATAAAGGCTTCTCCACCTTGTTGTGGATGCAAAAGGAGAGTCACTAGTGGTATTAGTGCAATACTCGGAGGGTGCCTCCGGGGAGTGGATGTAGGTCGTGTTTGACCAAACCGCTATAAATCTTATGTCTTTTTATTTTCCGCTGCTTTTGCTTTTTTACTTTACTGTATTTTTTAATTTGTGGTTGAAAAACTTTTTCTATAAAAATTTACTAAAGTTGTTATCATTTTAAATTTCAAAAGAGTGATAATTTTTAATTACCAATTCACTTCTCCTCTTGGTTAGCCGCTGGGATATAAGCTTTGGTCTAACAACCTAATTCATATTGAATAAGTTTCAACATAGGCTTCCTCCTATATCTTTTATCTCAAATAGTAGTTAGATGCTCAATGTAGCAAAAAATAAAATCAATGGATTTGAATTCACGAGGAGCCAAAATGTAAGAAGTGGTGATTGAAAGAAGAGGAGTGATATTAATGCGGTCACCGGCTTTTAAAAGAATTGAGGTGCAAAGGACATGTGAAATTGTCCTAGCATCTTTGAGTATGGTGCTAGACTCTCCAACATGAAAGTGAGCATTAGTATTTCTTAGAAAGTGGCTGGCCGGAGCCCAGTTATAATCATGATCATAACACAAGGTGTGGAGTTTATCCCTTATTGTGGAATGTTGCAAAAGCTCTTGATAGTCCTGGTATCTGATTTCGATGGGACGTCTATTCACATATGACTGGAGAGTAGTGAAAGAGGAATTTATGAGAAGGTTAACAAAGAATTAAAAAAGTAATTCTTAATTGAAAGTTATAGAAAGAGTAAGAAGGAAGGTCAAGGAAGTGTGACAAAAAAATATAGGACAGGATAGGAAAGAATGTATGTGTTGACAGTCCATGATACAATAATCTTATCTATTTTGTACATTTGATAGGCAACTTAATCGTCTGCCTTAGGGAAGCGAGGTTATAAATTCGCCATCGAGAAACTCCTAGAAGGATTGCGAGACCTCTTTCAATTAAGAGAGTTGCTACTAAGCTTTTGCATGTTTTATATTTCTTGCAACTTGTATAGATTTGGTGATTCCAAATATTATTGTTATTTTCTCCTAACACCTTTTTGGAAGAATTTTTTTTTTCTCTTGTGTGAACTAACATTTCAAGATAATCAAACTCTAGACTAATGAAGACTTCAAATCAAATTCATCATAAGATAGTTTATAAATTGAAGTCTATATTTCAATTTATTGAGCTTGAGAGAGTGTAATTATAATTGAGTAACTTAGCACACACACACTTAAGGAGATATTTAAAAATAAAAAAATTTTCTTATACAGATCATACGAGACAAAACATGTTCATATGGGACGATCAGGCCAGTTATACCACTCGGAGAGCAATGGAATGAACAGGAAGTGAGAAAATTTTTCTAAGTCCTGATCGTCTGGACAAATTTTCCTATTCATCCCAGGAAGATATCCTCTGGGTCCTTAAATTGAATAAATCAGCCAGATGATTCACCCTATTCATCCCTGGATGATGTCCTCTGGATTCTCACTTTGAACTATTCGTCCAGACAAAGTACACCATTCATCCCTGGACGATGTTCTATGGATTCTCACTTTGTACTGATCATATAGATGAAATATACCATTCATCCCAGGATGATGTCTTCTGGATCCTTGAATTGAATGGATCCTCCAGACAATTCACCCCATTCATCCTAGGATGATATCCTTTGGATCCTTAAATTGAACAGATCATCCAGACGATTCACCCTATGTGTCCTAGGATGATGTCCTCTGAACACATGACTTAAACTAATCATCTAGATGAATTTCTATATTCATCTCAGGACGAAGTCCTCTATTCCTTAGAAATTTGGATCGTCTTGCAATTTTATCCAACCGAACACTTGATATAACTGTTTGTACTAGATGAACCTTGTTCGGGTATAAAGTTATTCGTGCCAATATACATTGGGTTCAAACGAAATAGTTTTTATACTATTCGTACAGGATGAAATCACGATCGTATGGGACGATCGAGTGCGTACAGAATTGAAAATTAGCAATTTTTGGACAGTTTTTTATGCTTTTCCTATATAAGGTCCACTTAAAAATATCTTATAATCTTTTTGGTTTTTGCTCTTTGTGCTTACTGAAAGAAGTGTGAAGGAGAGAGTGAGAAAGAGTGTTTGAAGAAGAGTTCTTACCATTAGAGCGTGAAGGATTCACTTGGTACTCAAAGGTAAGGATCTCAACTTTGTGAATTTTGATTACTTCACTCTTTTCTCTTATCCTTCTAAATTTCTTTTGAGAAGATCTTTCAAGGAGATCCGGTTCTCTGCTGACACTTGGTGAAGTGTGAAAAGATGAAAGGTTCTCTGCCTACACATGGAGAGTGTGAACACTGGAATGGTTCTCTGCCTACACTTGTATAATGTGAACAGCAAGAAGGTTCTCTGCCGACACTTGGAGAGTGTGAAAGGACAGAAGGTTCTCTGCCTACACTTAGAGAGTATGAATAGCGTGAGGTACTCTACCTACACTTGGAGGGTGTAAAAGGATGATAGTTTTCTATCACATCGGGTAGTGGTGGAAGAGAGATTTGTGAAAGCTTCTCCATATTCCTGTGAGGGCAAAAGGAGAGACACTATTGGTATTAGTGAAATATTTAGAGGGTGCCTCCAGGGAGTGGATGTAGGTCGTGTTTGATCAAACCACTATAAATCTTATGAATTTTTTATTTTCTGCTGCTTTTCTTTTTTACTTTAATTTTTCTATTGATCTGTGGTTGAAAAATCTTTTTACAAAAAATTCATTAAAGTTTTTATTGGTTTGAAAATTAAAGAGGGAAATTTTTTAATTACCAATTCACCTTCCCTCTTGGTTAGCCACTGGGATATAAGCTTAGGTCTAACAACCTAATTCATATTGAACAAGTGGTATCAGAGCTTTATTTTAAAATCATAAGTTTAGACTATTTTTTTATTAATATATATGGCTACATTTGGAAACTAAAATACACCTGATAGTTACTCTATAACTAGACCTCCATTATTTGTTAATATTTCTTTTGATTTTTGAAAAACATGCATGTCTACATTTTTACATTCACTTGATTACCGTATGTGGATCTTCGTTCAGGAAGGGTATATAAAACCAACTAGACTAGTTAACGGAGTTAGAGTTGAAATACCTTTTATGGACTGGACTGTAGAAGAATGTGACTTAGCACAACTAAATGCTAAATGCTTGAATAGCTTCTTTTGTACTCCTAAATCAGAAGATTACATATGGGTTTTTACTTATAATAGTGGAAAGGACATATGGAATAGACTTTATATAACTTATGAGTGGACTAATGAAGATAAACAATCTAGATTTAATATCTTGTTGCATGATTATGAATTATTTTGCATGAAACCAAATGAATCCTTTTCTGTCATGTACATAAGATTCACATAAATAGTCACCTCTTTACATGCATTGGGTAGGGAACTAACGAATACTGAAATGGTTACTAAGATACTTCATTGTTTGCTGACTACTTATGATGCTAAAATAACTACAATTACAGAGTCTAAGGATTTAAACATTTACTCTATTGACAATCTTCTTGGAAAACTAATTTCTTATGAGCAAGGTGTGAGTCAAAGAAAGATTGGCTTAGGTGAAACACGAATGGAAAAGAACATAGCACTAAAAGTGGAGGAGTCAGAAAGTGAACTCTCATAACCTGAGGATGAAAACGACAATGTAGTGATGACTAGACAATTCAGAAGCTTTCTAAAGAGAAGCAAAAGAGACGTCAATAATGGAATTAAGGTAAATTTAATAAAAATGTCAAGGTTTCAAATGATGTTACTTGCAATGAGTGCAGGAAAACTGGACATATTAAGTCAGACTGCCCAAAACTCAAAGCCACTCCTAGCAAGAAGAACGTAGAGTAGAAACCAATGGCAAGAAGAAATTCCAAAGAGCTTTCTAGGCGGAGTCAGCTTCAAACTCATCAGAGACTGAAAAGGAAGAGGAAGTCATTAACCTATGCTTAATGGCCGATAATGTTGATCAATTAGATTAAGAAGAGGGTCGCTCCCACACAATACCTTGTGAGAGCATATGGTGCATGGACAGTGGTTGCTCAAAGCATATGACTAGAGATACTGCACAATTCATATCACTGGAAGATAGAAGTGGAGGCAAGGTTACATTTGGAGATAACTCCACAAGGAAGGTGTTTGGGTCAGGTATGATTGGAAATCTTAAGAATTTTTTTTATTGAAAATGTGTTATTGGTAGAAGGCTTAAAGCATAATTTATTAAGTATTAGCCAGCTATGCGATAAAGGATACTATGTAAAATTTTTTCCTACTAGCTGCATATTAAGCCTGAATGGTAATGATGTTTTGAATGGTATAAGGGTAAAGAATGTGTATATTTTATACTTGAATTGTATTAAAATTCCTACTAATTTTTGTTTAAAAACTATATCTGATGAGTCATGGCTTTGGCATAGGAGACTTTGTCACTCTAGCATGAAAAACCTTAGGAGGATTAACCTAAAGAACTTAGTGAGAGGTATACCTAAACTAGACTTTACTAAGGACCACCTTTGTCATGCATGTCAATTAGGAAAATAGGTGAAGTCCCCTTTTCAGTCCAGTAAGGATCTCAGAACTAGTAAATCATTGGGGATTTTATATATGAATCTTTTTAGACCAGTTGGAACTATAAGTCTATGAGGGAAGGTATACGGATTTGTGATTGTGGATGATTACTCAAATTCACATGCGTTAGATTTTTATATCATAAGAGTGATTCATTTGATGAATTTAGAAACTTTTTGATTTGGATTCGAAGGAAGCTAAGATGTCAAATAATGACTATTCAAAGTGATCATGGAGGAGAGTTTGAGAATGAAAATTTTGACAATTTTTGTAAGGAGAAAGGAATTGATCACAATTTTTTGGCACCTAAAACCCCTCAACAGAATGTGGTAGTCAAAAGGAAAAATAGAACATTAATAGAAGCCGCCCAAGCCATATTGACAGAATACACACTTCCTAAATATTTTAGGCTGAGGCAGTTAGTACTACATGTTATGTTCTGAATAGGGTGAATGTTAGATCAAAATTAAATAAAACATCCTATGAGTTGCTAAAGGGAAGAACACCTAATTTGTCACATTTGCATGTTTTTGGATGTAAGGTGTTTATTCATAACAATGGAAAATTTGCCTTAGGAAAATTTGATCCAAAATCAGATGAAGGTATTTTTATAGGATACTCAAGTGTTGGAAAATCTTATAGAGTATTCAATAAAAGAACTTTAATAATTGAGGAGACCACACAAGTTGTATTTGACGAATCTAGAATTTTGGAAGAGCAAAATTTTGAAGAAGATGAGATAGAAATTAACTCCAAAAAGATTGAGAAAAAAAATTTGGAAGAAAATCTGGAGATAGAAAATTCGTTGCCTAGATATTTAAGATTTTCTAAGAAACACCCAAAGGAATTTATTATAGGTGAACCTAGTGAGGGTGTTAGGACTAGCCATGGATTAAATAAAGAAGTCAATCACTCAATCTTTATTTTAACCATAGAACTCATAAATATTGATTAAGCACTTTTGAATGAATTTTGGATATTGGCCATGCAAGAAGAGTTAAATCAATTCATAAGAAATGAAGTTTGGGAATTAAGGCTAAAGAATAAATGTGTAGTAGGAACTAAGTGGGTATTCAAGAACAAAATGAATGATTCAGGGGTATTCATTAGAAATAAGGATAAATTAGTGGCTAAGGGGTATAATCAGATTGAAGAAATTGATTTTAAGGAGACTTTTGCCCTTGTAGCTAAACTTGAAGCAATTAGGGTTTTGTTAGCCTATGTCTATTTTAGAAGATTTTAATTGTACCAAATGGATGTTAAAAATGTCTTTTTAAATAGGGTAATTCAAGAGGATGTTTTTGTATAACAACCTCCAGGCTTTAAAAATTCTAAACACCCAAATCATGTTTTGAAATTCAAAAAGGCATTATATGGATTGAAATAGGCACCTAGGGCTTGGTATGAGAGATTGAGCACCTTCCTACTTAAAAGATCATTTGAAAAAGGAAGTGTGGATACAACTCTCTTTTTGAAGAAATTTGGAGATGATATACTCATTATACAAATTTCTGTTGATGACATCATCTTTGGTTCTTTAAATAGAAATCTTTATGATAATTTTTCTAAAATAATGAGTAGTGAATTTGAGATGAGTATAATGGGAGATTTAAGTTACTTTCTTGGCTTTAACATTAAGCAAATTGAGGAGATTACATTTCTTAGTCAGTCGAAATATGTTAAGAACATCCTCAAAAAGTATGAAATGGACAATGCTAAACCTGTTAGTACAACTATGAGTTCCCCAGTTCAATTGGATAAGGACCCTAAGGAAAAATCTGTTGATAAAAAAAAAATTAGAGGGATAATTGGATCTTTGCTTTACTTAACAGCTAGCCAGCCCGTTATCATATTTAGTGTTTATTTATGTGCTAGATTTCAATCATATCCAAAAGAATCACATTTGACAGCTATAAAAAGAATTTTAAGATATCTGTTAGGAACTCAGAACTTAGGAATTTGATATCCTAAGTTTAGCTCTTCATTTAAAAAAATTAGTTATTCAGGTTCTGACTTTGTAGGTTATAGGGTTGATAGAAAGAGTACTTCTGAAACATGTCAGTTTATTGGAAATTCTTTATTCTCTTGGTCCAGTAGAAAACAAAATTTAGTAGTCCTATCTACTGCTGAAGTTGAATAAAATGCATTAAGAAGTTGTGTGTCACAAGTACTTTGGTTGAAACAACATTTGATTGATTTAGGATTAATTATATACACTGTTCTCATTTATTGTGATAACACTAGTGTTATTTGTATTTCTAAAAATGCTATTCAACATTTAAGAACCAAATATATAGACGTCATGCATCATTTCATAGAGGATCATGTATCTAAAGGAGAAATTGAACTCATTCATGTTTCTACAGAAAATCAACTTGCAGACATTTTTAGAAAACTACTAGCCTTTGATACTTTCAGTATATTAAGAATAAGGCTTGGTGTGATCGATTTGAATGCTTAATTAAAATGATTTTGCAACATTGATGTGTGTTTTTTTATTAGTGTGTTGTGTCTTTTTTATTTTATGATCTTTTTAGTATTTTTCAATCGTTTTTGTTTGTATTTATGTTTATTTTTGAAGAATTCTCACATCTAGATTTTTAAATGTTTACTTTAAATTTGAGTGATAATCATTTATATGAAATTCATTTCGTACATGACGAATTGTGTAGTCTATTAACTATCGGATTTGAACGGTTTGCATATAGTTTTATAATTTTCATTTTACTGTTCGTTTGTACGATCGTCACGATCGTCCGTACGATGTATGTTCAATCGTATGTACAAATGTAGACAGTTAAATGGATAAGTTCAGTTTCATTTTTCATGATTGTACTTATGAACTTTTGGTTCGTACATATGAATACGTGGCGATTAAATGTGGGGGACGGTTCAAATTACCATAAAAATGATCTTAAATGTTTGATTGTCCTGGACGAACACCTGTTCGTCTGTACGATTGTTTGGTCAAAATTCTGTACGAAAGGATGCCTCGTAACTTCTGTGCTTATGAAAAGTTGTTTCATTTTTGGACTCATTAGTTCATCCATATGAAATATTTTTCGTACGTACGAACCCAAATTCGTACGAGATGAAATTATTTTTGTCTATATGAAAACTCATTTTTTCTTTAAATTGAAGGATTTTGAACTCAAATTTCATCACTTTTAAAATCCCTTTCAATATTCTATTCCCTTAGATCTCATACATGGCTAGTTCGAGCAAGAGAGTTAGGCAAGCAAAGGTACTCGCAAAGGGTCCTCCTAAAAACTCAAGTGAAAACTTCCTGTCCAAAGCAAATGAGGAGTCCTTCCCTAGGTTTTCTTCAGCCAAAATCACTCCCTCGTGAGTTCTTCTTCAAGAACAACTCAACTTTAAGGTAATTAACCTTTTTGCTTCCACCCAGTTTGGCCTCATTCTCACTCTTATCCATTTCTATAATAAGGAGACCTACCAATACTTTCTTGCTAACATGTCCTTTAACTCTGACCATTCTATTATTAGGTCTTATGTTTTTAAGAAGAAAGTAGTGATAACAAAAGAAATTTGGGAATATTTTTAAACTTAAGGACTCAAGGGATTAGATCCCATTCTTTGATCTCTTCCTCTGACTCTGACTGGACAGTAATAAATTAAGTAATTAGAGGATGTCATTTACCTAAGGTATCCACTCTTAATCTGAATGCCCATATTATCCAGCATATTCTTCGCACCTCCATCATACCTAAAGCTGGTGATCGAGTAAATATCACAGCTATTCCTTCTACTGTGACTTATCTGATAATGACTAGCCAACCTATAGATGAAGCTCAACTAATCATTGACAATATTTATGGACTTTATATGATTGACCATGTCTCCCATAAAAGAAAGAAAAATATTGCCTTAGGATATCTTGTGACTTACATTTTGGAGAAGAAATATGATATAGTCCCTCCAGATCAAGATCTCGATGAGCCTCTCTACTACAAAGATGGATCTTTTTGAGCGATCTTTAATAAAGATGAACCACATGAACAACATGTTATTAGTGACTCAGAGGAGGAAATGGGACCACCTTTGTCTGCACCTGCTGGTCAAACAAATTATCAAAATTTGGTTCACATATTTGATCATCTAGAGACTCATTTTGATCAACGCTTTGATCAAATTGAAACTCATCTACAAATGCAGGATGCTCAGTACCATCAGGATATGACTTGGATGCGAGAGTAAATAGATGGTATAAACTCAAATATGACTATGATGAGCAGCTATTTTAATTTCTACAACCAGCCACCTCCTCCAAATCAGGGCCCGTCTGAGTGATGAATGTTTTTATTTTATGTGTTTTTCTTTACTACATTAGATGTGATGTAAAGTGACCAGTGATGATTTTTATGTTTTTATGTTGTGTTTTAGTAAAATCTCATGTTTAATGTGTTTTTCAATAGTCAATGTATTGATATCATTCATGCAAAATTTATTATCTTCTACACATAAATTCAATAAATGTTATCTTGCCTTATTTTACTATTTTTTATTCCATTTTAGAAATGTCTGATAGCTTATATGAATATTCTTTAAATTTTTTATCTTTAAAATGTTATATCTGAAAGTTTGTTAAGGATGTTAAGCCCTATGAACTTAGTCCCAAGCTAACCAAGAGGGGGGGTGAATTGGAAAAACTTTAAAACCAAAGATAAAACTCCTACCAAAATCACCACAAACAAAGTGCGGAAGAAAAATAATACGGAAGCAATAATAAGAAAAGAACACATCGGATTTATAGTGGTTCGGTCAATCCTTGACCTACGTGCACTCCTTGGAGGCACCCTCCAAGTACTGCACTAAACAAGTGTCTCTCCTTTAGCCCCCACAGCTAGGTGGAGAAGCCCTTACAAAATCACTTCCACCATCCCCGGTGCGGCGGAGTCGCCGGGTCCTTTGGCACCAAAGAGATCTTCTTTGGTGAACTTACCTCGAGACAAGCCTTGAATCTGATGGTACTAAGGTGCAAGTTCGCCGGAGCAACCGTGTGGAATCCCCTCCACACTCCCTTGAGTTCCTCCCCCTCACAGGATCTTCTTCCTCTCAAACTCCACCCTTTCCTCTCTCCCTTTCAAGCTCTCTCTTCAAGTTTCCCCCATAAGAATGAAGCTACAATGGCTGCCAAAGACACTTAACAAGTTCCTTGACGAAGCTTAAATAGAAGAGCTAAAAATGAGCTCATTAATGCAAGTTACCGACATTATTATCCTGTACGATAGGTATATCGTTCTGGCCGATCAGTACAAATTCAGCTCATCAGCCCGGGACGATTTCGAACGATCAGAAGAAAATTGGTTACATCGTCCTGGTTGATATCACGATCGTCCAGGCCGATTAGTTTAAAACTGATTTCAATCATCCTGATCATCGCCCTGAATTCAAGCTGTCCGATATAGATCGTCCAGGACATCATCCCGGCCGATCAGGCGATCATCCCGGCCAATGTAATCGTATCAATCAACCATTAATGCTTTCCAAAGATACCAGATCAATTTAGGCATAATTGAGTTAGATCGGCCAGGACGATATAAATATCGTCCTGGCCGATTTCCTAAAACAAAGAATTCCTAAATTGAATATGGAGATTGATTCTTTTTTAATTAAGACTATCGTCCTGGCTGATACATGTATCGTCCAGGCCGATATCAATGACGGCTGCCTTAATAAGGATGCCCTAATTAGGGTTTTTGATTTTGGACATATCATCCAGGATAATATAAATATCATCCCGGCCGATATTACTAAAAATAGAAATCTTACAGGGAACAACAAGAAATCTTCCAAGTTAGAAATCAACATATCCCACACCAAATACAATAGACTCAAGAAATGAAAAAGATTACAAACTGACACAGACCTAGTCTACCCAATCTTGAGCTGGTTCCAGATTACAGTCTGATCGTGTGGACCTGAAATGTTAGCACAAAAGGCAATCGAAGAAAAATAAGGAATGTTTGCTATCATCAAAATCATAAACCATTGATCCGCAACAATATCTTGAATTGCAACATAGAATTGAATTCATTAGAAAATCTAATTTTTAAAAAATTTAAGTTGTGTTTATAACTTGATCTAGTTAAGAATGTTAATCGCATGTCTGTTATTAGACTAATATAAGTTTTATACTGTTATTGCAAATATGATATTTTTTATTTTTTTATTTCACTTATCAATAAATATTGATGTACTTAGATAAATTTGAAAATTTTGATTATTGATTTTGGAAAGATCAAGATTACTCTTGAAAAATGTACAAATGTACAAAAATAAAAAAGAATGTGCAATTGTTCACAATTTGAAAAAGAGGCACAAAATAACCCCACAAGAAAAAAGATGCACAAAAATGTGCCACAACTATTGAAAAAAGATATGCAAAGCGCCACATGTGGTAGTTAATTCTTTCCTCAATCTTTCAATCTCTTAATTCAAATTAATCTTTTATACAATTTTATTTAGTATTGACATTTGAAATATACAAATTTTACATTCATCTACTTTGCAATGATTTTTTTATCTCAATGTCTAAATTGATTCATATATTTTGATTTTTTTTTCTATGTTATATCTCTTCTTAAATCATATGAATTCTTCTATTTCTCTAATGATAAGTCAATTCTATTTGCAAATATGTCATAATCTCTTTCAAGGATCAATTATCAAAGGATTATCAAATGACTTCTTACATTTCTGTTTTAGTTCTTTTTCTTCTTCTCTTTTTATTGTTGTAAAAAAGGGGGAGAAATATTTTTTGTTTGTATCATTTTTGTTCATATCATATCTATTATGTTTGTGTTTGTATCATTTTTTGTTCGTATCATATTTATTCTGTCGTATCTGTTCTGTTTGTATTTTTTAAAAAATATTGTGCAAATGCCTCCTCATTCTCACATGTTTATCAATTCAGGAGGAGTTTATCAATTTAGGGGGATTTTAGGAGATACTTTAAATTTGAAAATTATATAAATAATAATTGTTTTGATATCATCAAAAGGGGGGAGATTGTTAAGAGTGTTGCTACTTAGCTTTTGCATATTTTACATTTCTTGCAACTTGTATAGTTTTGATGACTCCAAATATTATTGTTATTTTATCCTAACACTTTTTTAGAAGAATTGTTTTTGCTCTTGTGTAAACAAACATTTCAGGATAATCAAACTCAAGACATTAGCATAAGATAGTTTGTAAATTAAAGTCTATATTTTTTAATTTATTGAGTTTGAGAGAGTGTGATTCTAATTGAGTAACTTAGCGCACACACACTTGGGGAGATATTTAAAAATAAAAAATTTTCTTATACTGATCGTACGGGATGAACCATGTTCGTACAGGATGATCAGGTCAGTTATACCCCTCGGAGAGCAATGGAAAGAACTGGAAGTGGGAAAAATTTTCTAGGTCAGACGAATTTTCCTATTCGTCATAGGACGACTATATCCTCTGGATCCTTAAATTGAATAGATCGTCCAGAAGATTCACCCTATTCATCCCTAGATGATGTCCTCTGGATTCTCACTTTGAACTATTCATCCTTAGACGATGTCCTATGGATTCTCACTTTGTACTGATCGTCCAGACGAAATATACCATTCATCCCAGGATAATGTCCTCTGTATCCTTGAATTGAATGGATCATCCAAACAATTCACCCTATTCATCCCAGGATGATATCCTCTGGATCCTTAAATTGAACAGATCAACCAGACAATTTAGCCTATGCATTCTAGGACGATGTCCCCTGGACACATGACTTGAACTAATCATCCAGATGAATTCCAAAATTCGTCGTAGGATAAAGTCCTCTATTTCTTAAAATTTTAGATCGTCTTGCAGTTTCGTCCAAACGAACTCTTGATATAACTGTTCATAAAATAGTTTTTACACTACTTGTACAGGATGAAATCACGATCGTATGTGATGATCGAGTGCATACAGAATTGAAAATTACTAGTTTTTGGATGATTTTACTTGTCTTTCAAATATAAGGTCCACTTAAAATTGTCTTATAATCTTTTTGGTCATTGATCTTCATGCTTATTGAAAGATGTGTGAAAGACAGAGTGAGAGAGAGTGTTTGAAGAAGAGTTCTTACCATTGAGCGTGAAGGATTCACTTGTTACTCAAAGGTAAGGATCTCAACTTTGTGAATTATGATTACTTCACTCTTTTCTCTTGTACTTCTAGATTTTTTTGAGAAGATCTTTCAAGGAGATCCGGTTCTCTACCGACACTTGGTGAAGTATGAAAAGATGAAAGGTTCTCTACCTATACTTAGAGAGTGTGAATAGCGAAAAGGTTCTCTGCCTATACTTGGAGAGTGTGAATAACGGGAAGGTTCTCTGCCTACACTTGGAGAGTGTGAAAGGACAGAATGTTCTCTGCCTACACTTAGAGAGTGTGAACAGCGGGAGGTACTCTGCCTACACTTGGAGGGTGTAAAAGGACAATAATTCTCTACCGCATGGGGTAGTGGTGGAAGAGAGTTTTGTGAAGGCTTCTCCGCCTTGCTGTGGGGGAGAAAGGAGAGACACTATCGGAGGGTGCCTCCGGGGAGTGGATGTAGGTTGTGTTTGATTAAACCACTATAAATCTTATATCTTTTTACTTTTTGCTGCTTTTCTTTTTTATTTTATGTTTTCTATTGATCTTTGGTTGAAAAATCCTTTTGCAAAAAATTCATTAAAGTTTTTATCGGTTTAAAAATTAAAGAGGGAAATTTTTTAATTACCAATTCACCCCCTCCCCTCAGTATTAGCCGCTGGGATATAAGTTTAGGTCTAACAACCTAATTCATATTGAACAAGTTTCAACACTTTCCATTGGCCATAACTAGAAGAACAAAAGGGAAGTAAGAGCAAAAGAGAGTTAAAGAGGAATTGTGTGAGAAAAATTGATTGAATGGCTCAGTTTATAAAGAAATGATTCGATCGTCCAAGATGATCACATAATCATCCAAGCCGATCGGGTGCAATAATTATATTCAGGATGATTGGTCAAAAAGGTGGTAAAGTTGACCATGAAAATCAGATATCATCTAGGATGATAAGACACAGGCGATCATCCTTATGAGTCAAGCCGGATGACTATTAAAAATGAAGATCATCATAGTCGATTAAGTGGATAATCAAGGATGATGCACAATAATGGATCGTGCTGTAGTAAGAATCTTCACACTCCATTAGTAAGAATATTCTTTCAAACACTCTCTCACACTCTCTCCTTCACTCTTCCTTCAGTTAACATGGAGATCAGTAGGCAAAAAGATTAAGAGGCAGTTTTAATTAGACTTTATATAGGAAATACATAAAAAACCGTCCAAAAACTGCTAATTTTCAAGTCTGTACATAGTGGATCGGCCCGTACGATCGTCAGATCATCCTGTACGAATATACTTAAATTAGTTACATACGAACCCAATGTATATTGATACGAACTGACTTCGTACCCGATCATCGTCCCGTACGAACTAAGTTCGTTTGGTACAAACAGTTATATTATGGGTTGGTTTGGATGAACTGCAGAACATTCTCAAAATTTCAAGAGATAGAAATATTTGTCCTGGGACAAATAAGAGTTTCTCTGGACGAAAATTTTCGAGAGAGTTTCGTCCTAGGATGAATATAGGATTTCGTCTGAACAAAAATTTTCCAGAGAGTTTCATCTTGGGACGAATATAGGATTCTTTCTAGACAAAAATTTTCTAAAGAGTTTCATCCTGGCACGAAAAGGATGAATTGTTTGGACTATCAGCACAAAGTGAGAATCCAGAGCAGATCATCCTAAGATGAATTAGAAAATTCGTATGGACGATCAGGACTTAGAAAAATTTTCTCACTTCATGTTCGTTCATTGCTCTTCCGAGGGGATTAACTGACTTGATCATCCCGTATGAATATGGTTCGTCTTGTACGATCATTGTGATTTTTAAAGATCTCCCAAAGTGTGCGTGTGTGTGTGTTAAACTATTCAATTACAATCATATTTTTTTCAAACTTAATTACAATAAAAATTACAAACTTCAATTTACAAACTATCTCATGCTGAATTTAAATTGAAGTCTTCATTAGTCTGGAGTTCGATTATCCTGAAATGTTAGTCCACACAAGAGCAAAGTCAATTCTTCCAAAAAGTGTTAGGAGAAAACAAAAATTTAAAACAATAATATTTATAATCATCAAAACTATACAAGTTGCAAGAAGGAAAAATATGTAAATAGCAACTCTCTTAATAATCTCCCCCTTTTTTATGATGGCGAAACAATTATTATTTGTATAATTTTCAAATTCTAAGAATCTCCTAAACTGAATTGATAAACATGTGAAAATAAGGAGGCATAGTACAACAATTTTATCTTTTTTCTTTTTTTTTAATATAAACAGATATGATACAAAACAAAAATATGATATAAAAAAAAATACTACGATACAAAATAATTAAACAGATGATACGAAACAATCAAATAAATATGATACGAATAATATTTTCTCTCCCTTTTTGACAACAGCAAAAAGAGAAGAAGAAAATGAATAAAAATGTAAGCAGTCATATGATAATCCTTTTATGATTGATCCTTGAAAGTTATTGAAAAAAAATTTACAAATAAAATGATTCATAGAATTTAAAAGGAGATATAACATCAATAATAAAAAGGATATATCAAAAACATGAATCAATTTTGACACTAAGATAAAGAATATCATTGCATAAAGGATGAATATAAAATTTGTATATTTCAAATTTCAATATGAAATAAAAATGTACCGAAGATCAATTTGAATTTAGAGATTGAAAGATTTTGGAAAAAATAACTACCACATGTGGCGCTTTGCGCATCTTTTTTAATAGTTGTGGCACATTTTTGTGCATCTTTTTACTTGTGGGCTTATTTTGTGTCTCTTTTTCAAATTGCGAACCATTGCGTAATCCTTTTAATTTTTGTACATTTGTATATTTTTCAAGAGTAATCTTGATCTTTCTAAAATCAATAATAAAAATTTTCAAATTTTTATGTACAGCAATATTTATTGATAAGTAAAATACAAAATAAGAAAACAACACAATTGCAATAATAATATTAAACACTAATGTAGTCTAATAAGAGACATGAAATTGACATTCTTAATTATATCAAGTTATAAGAAAAACTTAAATTTAGAAAAATTAGATTTTCTAATGAATTCAATTTTGAGTTGCGGTTTAAGGTATAGTGCTTTTAAGATAAAACATTTTAGGGATTTTCATATAGGCTAACACACATTTCAAAACAAGATTAAAAGTGAGACAAGATAATTTATATTGATATCATAATAGAGAATATTACAATCAGTAAACTTTGATATCAATACACTTTAAAACTAAAAATATAACACATAAAATGAAACTAACACAACTAAAACAAAATACATCACAATCTATCACATCACAATCACATCATCTAATGAAGATCATAAAAAAGTAAATAAATCACTGTAAGGTACCCTGATCTGGAGGAGGAGGTGTAGTACTGAAGAAATTAAAATAACTGCTTATCATAAGCATATTGGAACTTATATTATTTATCTGCTCTCACATATATCCCATGTCCTGATTGTACTGAGCATCCTGCTATTGTAAGTGTTTCAATTTGATCAAATTTTTGATCAAAATGAGTCTCTAAATGATCAAATCTGTGAACCAAATCTTGGTAATTTAGTTCACCACCAGGTGCAGGTTGAGGTTCCTCCTCTGAGTCACTAATAACATGTTGTTTAGGTGGTTAATCTTTATTGAATATTGCTCTAAAAGATCCATTGTTGTAGTAGATAGATTCTTCAAAATCATGATCTGGATGAACCAAATCATACTTCTTTTCCAAAATGAAGGCAACAAGATGTTCTAAGGCAATATTCTTCTTTTTTTTTTATCGGTGACATGACTAATTTCAAAAAGTCCATAAAGATAGTCAATGATTAGTTGGGTTTCATCTATAGGTTGGTTAGTTAGAATTAAATAGGTCACGATAGAAAGTTGAGGAGTAATGTTTACTCAATCACCAGCTTTAGGTATAATAGAGGTACGAAGAACATGCTGAATGATACGAGCTTTTTGATTAAGAGTTGATACTTTGGGAACATGAGTTAAAGTACCAACTCCTCTAAGAACATTATTGATTTCAGACTAGTCGAAATTCGAAGCACTAGTCAAAGTGTGGGCTCTAAATCCTTCAATTCTTAAGTTCAGAAAGATTCTTAAGTCTGCCTTAGTGATTTCTACTTTCTTCTTAAAAACATATGACCTTATGACAGAATGATCTGAATTGAAGGACATGTTTGCTAGAGCAAACAAATTCTTTACCTTAAAGTTTAGTTATTCTTGAAGAAGAACTCTAGAAGGGGTGGTCTTAGTAGAGGTAAATCTAGGAAATGACTCTTCATTGGCCTTGGACAGAAAGTTATCACTAGAGTTTTTGGGTGGACCCTTGGCTAGAACCTTTTGCCTTTTGCTAGAGCTTGCCATAGAGATGTTCTAGGGGAATAGGGGTTTGAAAGGGATATTTGAAGTGATGACAGTTGAGTTAAAAGACCGTCAATTTAATGAAATATGACTGATCATACAGATGAAATTAATTACATCCCATACGAATTTCAGTTCATCCCGTACAAACAAAATTTTGTATGGACGAACAAATGAGTCCAAAAATGAAACGGCTTTTCGTAATCACACAAGTAATGATGCATCCTTTCGTATAGACTATTAACCAATTGATCGTACAGATGAATAGGTGTTCGTCCTGGATGATCAAACATTAAAGATCATTTTAATGGCAGTTTAAACCGTCCCCCACATCAAATCACCAAGCATTCGTCTGTACGAACCATAGGTTTGTACGTATGATCATACATAATAAAAACTACCTTATCCATTTAACTATTTTCATTCGTACAGACATTTTAAAATTTCATTCGGACGATCGTGACGATCATACACACGATGTGAAAAATAAAAACTAAAAAATTGTACGCAAACCATTCAAATATGACAGTTAATACACTACATAATTTGTCCTGTACGATAATAATTTCATCCTGGATGATTTTCACTCAGTTTTTTCAAACATGCAATCAAAAGTCTAGATGTGAGAATTTTTCAAAAACTAAAACACTAACACAATAAAAAATGATAGAAAAACACATAAAATCACAAAATCACAAATACAGAAAAATCACAAACTCAAAAATATACACAAACACTAACTAGAAAAACACACATCAATGTTACAAAATCATTTTAATTAAACATTAAAACCAATCACACCAAGCCTAGTTCTTAATGTACTGAAAGTATCAAAGGCTAGTGGTTTTGTAAAAATGACTGCAAGTTGATTTTTTGTTTAAACATGAATGAGTTCAATTTGTCTTTTGGTTATATTATCCCTTATAAAATGAGGCCTGATATCTATATGTTTGGTTCTTGAATGTTGAATAGGATTCTTAGAAATGTAAATAGCTCAATAAATGGGAATAGTGCCTATAGTTAATCCTAAATCAATCAACTGTTATTTTAACCAAAGTACTTGTGCCACACAACTTCCTAATGCAATGTATTCAGCTTCAGTAGTAGATAGGGCTACTGAATTTTATTTTCTACTGGACCAAGAGACTAAAGAATTTCCAATAAACTAACATGTTCCATAAGTGTTCTTTCTATCAACCCTACAGACTACAAATTCAGAATCTGAATAACCAATTATTTCAAATGAAGAACTAAACTTAGGATACCAAATTCCTAAGTTCTGAGTTCCAAATATATATCTTAAAATTCTTTTTACTGCTGTCAAATGTGACTCTTTTGGATCTGATTGAAATCTAGCACACAAACAAACACTAAACATGATATCGGACCGGCTAGCTATCAAGTAAAGCAAAGATCCAATTATCCCTTTAAATTTCTTTTGATCAATAAATTTATACTTAAGGTCCTTATCCATTTGAACTGAGGAACTCATAGGTGTACTAACAGGTTTAGCATTATCCATTTCATATTTTTTGAGGATGTCATTAACATATTTTGACTGACTAAGAAATTTATCTTCCTTAATTTGCTTAATGCTAAAGCCTAGAAAGTAGTTTAAATCTCCTATTAGACTCATTTCAAATTCACTACTCATTATTTTAGAAAAATCATCACAAAGATTTTTATTTGAAGATCCAAAGCTGATATCATCAACATAAATTTGTACAATGAATATATCTTTTTCAAATTTCTTTAAAAAGAGAGCTGTATCCACACTTCCTTTTTTAAATGATCTTTCAAGTAGGAAGGTGCTCAATCTCTCATACCTAGCCCTAGGTGCCTGTTTCAATCAATATAATGCCTTTTTAATTTGAAAACATGATTTGAGTGTTTAAAATTTTCAAAACCTGGAGGTTATTCTACAAAAATATTCTCTTGAATTACCCCATTTAAAAAGGCACTTTTTACATCCATTTGGTATAGTTTAAATCCTCTAAAATAGGCAAAGGCTAACAAAACCCTATTTGCTTCAAGTCTAGCTACAGGTGCAAAAGTCTCCTTAAAATTAATCCCTTCAATCTGATTATACCCCTTAGCAACTAATCTAGCCTTATTTCTAATGATTACTCCTGAGTCATTCATTTTATTGTTGAATATCCACTTAGTTTCAACTACACTTTGATCCTTTTGCCTTGCAGTTAACTCCCAAACTTTATTTCTTACAAATTGATTTAACTCTTCTTGTATATCCAAAATTCAAAATTCATCTGAAAGTGATTGATCAATATTTGTGGGTTTTATTTTTGAAATGAAGGCTGAATGATTGACTTCTTTGTTTAGTCCATGCCTAGTCCTTACACCCTCACTAGCTTCACCTATAATCAATTCTTTTGGGTTGGTTTTTAGAAAATCTCAAATCTCTAGGAAAAGGGTTTTCTATCTCTAAATTTTCTTCTAAATTTATTTTATCAATCTTTTGGGAGTTAATCTCAATCTCATCTTCTATAACATTTGGCTCTTCCAAAATTCTTGATTCATCAAAAATAATATGTGTGGTCTCCTCCATTATCAAAGTTCATTTATTTAATACTCTAAAAGATTTTCTAACACTTGAGCATCCTATAAAAATTCCTTCATCTGATTTTGGATCAAATTTTCGTAAGGCAGATTTTCCATTGTTATGAATAAATACCTTGCATCCAAAAATATGCAAATGTGACAAATTAGGTGTTCTTCCTTTTAACAACTCATAGGGTATTTTATTTAATTTTGACCTCACATTTACCCTATTCAGAACATAACTTGTAGTGCTAACCGCCTCAGACCAAAAATATTTAGGAAGTGAGTATTCTGCCAACATGGCTCGGGCGGCTTCTATTAATGTTCTATTTTTTCTTTCGACTACCCCATTCTGCTGAGGGATTTTAGGTGTAGAAAATTTATGATCAATTCCTTTCTCCTTATAAAAATCCTCAAATTTTTTATTCTCAAATGCTCCTCCATGATCACTTTAAATAGTCATAATTTTACATCCTAATTTTCTTTGAATCCAAGTCAAAAAGTTTATAAATTCATCAAATGATTCACCCTTATGAAATAGAAATATAACCCACATGAATCTAGAGTATTTATCCACAATCATAAATCCGTATACCTTCCCTCCTAGACTTACAGTTCTAACAGGTCCAAAAAGATCCATATGCAAAATCTTCAATGGTTTACTAGTTCTAAGATCTTTATTGGACTAAAAAGAGGACATCACCTATTTTCTTAATTGGCATGCATCATAAAGGTGATCCTTATTAAAGTCTAGTTTTGGTATACCTCTCACTAGGTTCTTTTGGATAATCCTCCTAAGGTTTTTCAAGCTAAAGTGACAAAGTCTCCTATGCCAAAGCTATGACTCTTCAGAAATAGTTTTTAAAAAAAAAGTAAGAGTTTTAATGTAATTCAAGTCTAGCATATACACATTTTTTACCTTTATACCATTCAAAATATCATTTTCATTTAGGCTTAATGTGCAGCTAGTAGGAAAAAATTCCACACAGTATCCCTTTTCACATAACTGACTTATACTTAATAAATTATGATTTAAGCCTTCTACCAATAACATATTTTTAATGAAAAAGTTCTTAAAATTTTCAATCATACCTGACCCAACCACCTTCCTTGTGGTGTTATCTCCAAGTGTAACCTTGCCTCCACTCCTGGCTTCCAGCGATATGAATTGTGAAGTATCTCCAGTCATATGCTTTGAGCATCCGCTATCTAGGTACCATATGCTCTCACGAGGTCTTCTGTGAGAGAGACCCTACAAAATTATCAAACGTTAGATCTGAAAACCCAAACAAGTTTGGATTCTCCTTTTGATAATTTATAAATAGATGCATGTATGATATGTCTAGGTTTATGCATCTTAGGTTTCCACACCAAATAAGTTTTCTTCTTCAAAATACAGGTGTGAGCTATATGTTCAATAAATCCACAATTATTATATTTGACTTTTGGAAAAGGATTCCTAAGTCTTCTACTATTCATCTATCTTTTTAAGGGATTGCATAAATTTAGTATACAAAATAGGATTAGTGAAATATTTAAGTTTAGGGGGTATCCTATTATCCTCGAGAGCATTTATCTTCAATTTGTAAAATGAATTCATATCTTTTAAAATTTGATTTGTATAATTAACTCGATATAATTTACTCTCTGATTCATCCTTATTATTCTTGATTTCAATTTGAAGTTCTGCAAAGGATGTTTTTAACATTTCATAATTTTTATTCAAGTCATCAAACTCATCAAGTCTGAAGCTGAGTCTGCCTATAAAGCTCTTTTTAATTTTCTCTTACCCTTCATCATAATTGGTTTCTCCTCTACCTTCTCCTTGCTAGGAGTGGCTTTGAGTTTTTGGGAGTATGTCTTAATATGTCCAGGTTTCCTACACTCATAGCAAATAATATCTTTTGAAACCTTGAAATTTCTATTTAGTTTACCTTGATTCCATTGCTGGCGTCTCTTTTGCTTCCTCTTCAGAAAGCTTTTGAATTGTCTAGTCATTAGTGCGATATCATCTTCATCCTCAGTTGTGAGTTTTCACTTTCTAACTCCTCCACTTTCAGTGCTATATTCTTCTTCCTTCGTGGTTCACCTGTATCAATCTTTCTTTAGCTAACTCCTTGCTCGTAAGCAATTAGTGATCCAAGAAGATTATCAATAGAGTAAATGTTTAGATCTTTAGACTCTGAAAATATAGTAATTTTAACATCATAAGAAGTAGGAAAATAATAAAGTATCTTATTAACCATTTCAGCATTCGTTAGTTCCCTACCTAATTCATGTAAATAGGTGACTATTTGTGTGAATCTTTTGTACATATCAGAAATGGATTTATTTGATTTAATGTGAAACAATTCATAATTATGAGTCTAGATTGCTTAACCTTATTTGTCCCCTCATAAGTTATACAAATTCTATCCCATATGTCATTTCCACTCTTGCAAGTAAAAGCCCGCATGTAGTCTTCTAATTTAATAGCACAAAAGAAACTATTCAAGCATCTGGCGTTTAGTTGTGCTAAGTCATGTACTTCTACTATCCAGCCCATAAAAGGTGTTTCAACTCTAACTCCGTCAACTAGTCTAGTTGGTTTTGTATACCCTTCCTGAACTAAGATCCATATATGACAATCAAGTGACTGTAAAAATGGAGACATGAGTATTTTCCAAAAATCAAAAAGAATATTATCGAACAATGGAGGTCAAGTTATAGAGTAACCCTCAGGTGTATTTCGATTTTCAAATGTAGCCATCTATGTTAATCAAAAAGTAGTCTAAACTTATGATTTTAAAATAAATCTCTGATACCTCTTGTTGAAACTTATTCAATATGAATTAGGTTGTTAAACCTAAGCTTATGTCCCAGCAGCTAACCAAGAGGGGGGTGAATTGAAAATTAAAAAATTTTCCCTCTTTTTGATCTTTAAACCGAGAAAAACTTAAGTGAATTTTGTAGGAAAGCTTTTTCAACCACAAATATAAAAATTAAAAATAAAAGAAGCTGAAAATAAAAAGACACAAGATTTATAGTGGTTCGGTCAAACATGACCTACATCCACTTCCCGGAGGCACCCTCCAAGTATTACACTAATACCACTAGTGACTCTCCTTTTGAACCCACAACAAGGTGGAGAAGCCTTTACAAATCTCTCTTCCACCCCTACCTGGTGCAATAGAGAATCATCGTCCTTTTACACTCTCCAAGTGTTGGCAGAGAACCGTCCATCATTTCACACTCTCCTAGTGTGGGCAGAGAACCCTTCATCCTTTCACACTCTCCTAGTGTAGGTAGAGAATCTTTCGGTTGTTCACACTCTCCAAGTGTAGGTAGAGAACCCTTCGGCTGTTCACACTCTCCAAGTGTCGGCAGAGAACCGGATCTCCTTGATAGATCTTCTTATAAGAAATCTAGAATGACAAGAGAAAAGAGTGAAGTAATCACAAATCACAAGTGGAGATTCTTACCTTTGAGTACCAAGTGAATCCTTTACGTTCCAGTAGTAAGAATCTTCTTTCAAACACTCTCTCACACTCTCTCCTTCACTGTCCCTTCAGTAAACAAGAAGATCACTAGGTAAAAAGATTAAGAGGCAGTTTTAATTGGACTTTATATAGGAAAGACATAAAAAACCATCCAAAAACTGATGATTTTTAAGTCTGTATATAATGGATCGTCCCGTATGATCGTCAGATTGTCCTGCACGAATATACCTAAATTAGTTGCATACGAACTGACTTCATATCCGATCATCATCCCGTACAAACTAAGTTTGTTCGGTACAAACATTTATATTATGGGCTCGCTTGGATAAACTGCAGGACGTTCTCAAAATTTCAAGAGATGGAACAATTCATCCTGGGATGAATAGGAGTTCGTCTGGACAAAACTTTTCCAGAGAGTTTTATCCTAGAATAAATATAGGATTTTGTTTGGAAAAAAATTTTCCAAAGAATTTCATCCTGTGGCGAATATAGGATTTTGTCTGGAGGAAAATTTTCCAGAGAGTTTCATCCTAGGACGAAAAAAGGATTTCGTCTGGACGAAAATTTTCCAGAGAGTTTTGTCCTGGAACGTATAGGATGAATCGTTTGGACTTTTAGCACAAAGTAAGAATCTAGAACATATCATCCTTGGACAAATTGGGAAATTTGTCTGAACAATCAGGACTTAGAAAAATTTTATCACTTCCTGTTCATTCATTGCTCTTCCGAGGGGATTAACTAACTTGATCGTCTCGTACGAATATGGTTTGTCCCGTACGATCAGTGTGATTTTTAAAGATCTCCCCAAGTGTGTGTGTGTTAAATTATTTAATTACAATCATATTTTTCAAACTTAATTATAATTAAAATTATAAACCTTAATTTACAAACTATCTTATGCTAAATTTGATTTGAAGTCTTCATTAGACTGGAGTTTGATTATCATGAAATGTTAGTCCACACAAGAGCAAAGTTAATTCTTCCAAAAAGTTTTAGGATAAAACAAAAACTTAAAATAATAACATTTGGAATCATCAAAACTATACAAGTTGCAAGAAGGTAAACATGCAAATAGCAACTCTCTCAACAAAAAAGAGGCTCAAAATTAGCCCAAATATAAAAAGATGCATAAAGTGTGCCACAAATATTTAAAAAGATGCGCAATATCGCCAAACAAGTGTATTAAAAATATTCTTTTCTCTATCTTTTAATCTTCAATTTCAAATCAATCTAATATTCAATTATATTTTGTATTGGAATTTGACTTTAATTAATCTTCATTTCATTACTTTTGTGATAATTCTCCTTATTTAATTATCAAGATTATTTCATGATCTTGATATATTTATCTTGTTTATGTTAAATTTTAATTTAAATGTTATGAATCTTTATTTTTATCTAATAAATATTAATCTTATTATTGTAATTATAATTCAATCTCTTTCAAGATCAATTATCAAAGATTTCTCATATGACTTCTTACATTTCTTTTATTTTTTCTTCTTCTTTCTTTTTGTTTTTATCAAAAAGGGAGAGATATATTGCTTGTTTGTTTTTTTGCATTCGATTTTTAGTGTTTGTTAGAGTTGTTTTAATTTTATGTTTTTCTATTTGAAGTGTTTTTGTGAGTGTTTGGAGTGTTTTGTGGTTTTATGAAAAATTAAAAAGAAAATATATTTGTACTTAATAGGAATTCCCTTATATTCACATGCTTGTTCATTTAGGGGGAGTTAAGGAGAAATTTAGGATTTTCAAATTTATTCAAATAATTATTATTTTGTCATCATCAAAAAGGGGGAGATTATTCAGATAGTTGCTACTTTGTTTTGCATGTTTGATATTCTTACAACTTGTATATTTTTTATGTTTGCAAATATAATTGATTTGTTTATTATTTCTTCTAACTTATTTTAGAAGAATTGTTTTACTCTTATGTGTATTAAAATTTCAGAAAATCATACTCTAGATTATTGAAGACTTCAAATCAAGATCATTTTAGAGTTTATTTTAAATGAGGTCTATATTTTCCATTTTATTGAGTTTGAGAGAGTGTGATTTTAATTGAGTAATTGAGCACACACACACACACTAGGGGAGAGTTAAAATTCATATTTTTTAAAACTGATTATACTCTACGATATAACTTTATATGGGAGATCTGGTCAGTTATTTTTCCCAACAAGTAGTTGAACGAATAGAAATGAAAATAATTTTTTTAAGTATGGATCATACAGGACGATCCTAGCTTCGTACAAGGATAAACATCTTGGGTCTATTCTTGTATGAAGAACATATGGGACGATCCTAGCTTCGTACAAGGATGAATGTCTCGGGTCTATTTTCACACGAAGATCGTATAGGATGATCCTAGCTTTGTATATGGACGAACATCTTGTGTCTTTTCTCGCACGAAGATCATACAGGATGATCCCAACTTCATACAAGGATGAACATCTCGGGTCTATTCTTGCACAAAAAGTTTTTTTAAAGTATAGATGGTACGGGACAATTCTAGTTTCATACAAGGATGAACATCTCGATGTTGCAAATATGATTTTATGGATTAGAATTTTGATGATAATAAATATTTATGTTTTTTCTACGACTGCCTTACCTCCTAAAACTTCAGGTCCATAAGATCAAGTGGAATTAAAGCCAGCTCAAGATTGGGTAGATTAGGTCTGAGTTAGTTTATAATTTTCCCCTTTCATGAGTCTATTATAGACGATATAGTTCCTGATGCTAAGTAACCTTGCACACACACACTTGGGAGAATTTTTTCTATTTAATTTAGAGTTTTCTATTTTTGTTCATATCGTCCGGGATGATTCACAAATTATCCTAGACGATTAATTAAAAGCAAAAATCTTAATTAGGGCATCCTAATTAAGGCAGGCATCATTTAGCTCATCGTCCTGGAAAATATTTGTATTGGTCGGGATGATGGGCTCAAATAAAAAAAAATCAGACACTAGATCTACTTAGGTATTATTTATTTTTGGACATCGTCCTGGACGATGCAACATAATTATGCCTAAATTAATCTGCTTATTAAGGAAAGCAATTAAGGTTTTTATTGCTCGATCTAATCATCCTGGACCATCACAGGATCGGCCAAGACGATCAATTCAAAAAACTATAGTTGTTCCTGGACGATTTACATCAATCAGCTGCCTTCAGGGCGATGGTCTAGCAATTTTCACGAATTTGAACTAATCATCCAGGATGATCGTGAGATCAACCCGGACGATAAAGTTATTTTCTCATCGTCCAGACATCCATTCAGTGCGAATATATGGATGATATTCAAAGATTTATACTGATCATATAGGATGATATTATATTGGCCTGGATAGTATGAACAAAAATCTTCTTATCGTCCCAAACTATCCGGGTTGATTGAGCAAAATTTATGCTGATCGTCCAAGATGATATTTATATCATCCTGGATGATAAAGTCAGTTTGTAAAAATTAAGATCTATTCCAAAACCCTTCTATTTAAGAGCCCTTATTCTACCCAAAAAATCATCTTTTGCTACTATCTTGACCAGAGAGAGCCTAGAGGAGAGGGAGAGAAAGGGAGAGAGATAGACAATGTTGTGAGGGGGAGTTTATGAGGTATTCCATAAAGGTTGCTCCAAGTAAGGATCCAAGTCATCTTCTCCCATCGTCATCCCTTACTTTTGGAGGTTTGAGAGAGGTTCACTTCAGCAATCGATCAAGGTTCTCTGCCTACTTCACGAGGAAGCAAAAGGAGTTGGGTTCTCTGCCTCACCGGTGTTGGTAGAAAGGAAGTTTTGTACAGGCTTCTCTGCCTTGCTTTGGGAGAAAAAGGAGAGTCACTGAGTTTAGTACAATACTTAGGGGGCGCCTCTGGGGAGTGGACGTAGGTCAAGTTGACCGAACCACTATAAATTTATGTGTTTCTTTTCTACTACTTTTTTTGTATTTAATTTTTGCATGTTGAATTTCTTTGTGGTGAATTTTGGTTTGGTTGAGATTTTGTTTTTGATTAAAAAGATCTTTTAAAATACCAATTCACCCCCTCCCCCCCCCCCCCCCGGTTCCCCCCCCCCCCCTCCTCTTTGTTAGCTTGGGCTAGTTCATAAGGGCTTAACATCCCTAACATATTTTCAACTGATATCAGAGTGGGATTCATAAAAATGAGTTGTTAAAAACTTTTGAATTTTGATCCATGGCTAACTCTAGTAATCATAATACTTTGGAAGGATATTCTATTACCCGACCACCTTTATTTAACAATATTCCTTTTTATATTTGGAAAACATGCATATTTATGTTTTTATAATCAATTTCTTTTCACCTCCTTCACTTGAAATTAATGGCATTAAAACTAAACTTCTTTTTACTGAATGGACTTTTGATTTTAGGGAATTAGCACAACTTAATGCGAAATATTTGAAATATTTTTTGTTGCGAATCTGCTTTTATGGTTTTTTTTATTTTGATGATAGCAAATACTCTTATTTCTCTAAGACTGCCTTATCTACTTCCATTTCAGGTTCACAATTTGGAATCAGCTCAAGAATGGGTAGACTAAGTCTGAGTCAGTTTGTACCCTTTTTCCTTTCTTGACTCTTTTGTAATTGGTGTGGCTCCTGAAGCTATGTAACTTTGCACACACGCACCTTGGAAGATTTTCTGACTGTTCACTAGAGTTTACTGCTTTTGGTAACTTTGTCAGGGATGATATTTATATCATCCTGGATAATTGGTTCAAAAGCAAAAACCTTAATTAGGGCATCCTCATTATGGCAGCCATCATTAAGCTGATTGGCTTGGATGATACTTGTATCGGACAGGACGATAGGCTCAATTAAGAAATAATTAGTTGCCATGATCAGTTTAGGTATTCTTTATTTTAGGAAATCGGCCAAGAGGATATCCACATCATCCAGGACGATCTAACTCAATTATGCCTAAATTAATCTAGTATCTTTGGAAAGCATTAAAGTCTAATTGATTTGATCACATCATCCAGAAAGATCACAGGATCGGCCAGGATAATGTCGTGGACAATTGACATCGGCCAGCTTTGGTTTAGGGTGATGATCAGGACGTTTTACTCGGTTTTAAACTAATCAGCCATTATGATATTGCATCAGCCCGAATGATGTAACCAATTTTTTTTCTGATCATCCCACATTGTCATGGGCTGATTGAGCTTAATTTATACTGATCGGCCAGGATGATATTCCTATCAACCTGGATGATAAAGTCGACAAGTTGCATTAATGAGCTCATTTTGAGATCTTCTATTTAAGCTTTTACAAGGCATTTTGTAAGTGTCTTTGGTAGCCATTGTAGCTTCGTTCTTTTGGGAGGAACTTAAAGAGGGAGCTAAAAGGGAGTGAGGAATGGGTGAAGTTTGAGAGAGGGAGAAGATCCTGTGATGGGGGGCTTAAGGGAGTGTGGATGGGGATTCCACACGGTTGCTCCGGCAAGCTTGCACCTTAATACCATCGGATTCAAGGCTCGTCTTGAGGGAAGTTCAAATAAGAAGAAGATCTCTTTGGTGTCAAAGGACCCGACAACTCCGCCGCACCGGGGAAGGTGAAAGTGATTTTGTAAGGGCTTCTCCTCCTAGCTGTTAGGGCTAAAGGAGAGACACTTATTTTAGTGCAAAACTTAGAGGGTGCCTCCAAAGTGTGGATGTAGGTCAAGGTTTGACCGAACCACTATAAATCTGGTGTGTTCTTTCCTTTATTATTTCCGTATTTAATTTTTGCATTGTGTTTTCTATGTGGTGAATCTTGGTTAGTGTTCTTGATCGTTGTTTAAAGATTGTGTTTATTTTAAAATATTGATTCACCCCTTTTTAGTTAGCCTTGGGACTAGTTCATAAGGGCCTAACATCCCTAACGAACTTTTAAGTGGTATCAGAGTAGTATTCATAAAATAAGTTTTTAAAAGGTTTTGAATTTTCGATCCATGGCTAATTTTTCTAATCGTAATATTGTGGAAGGTTATTCAATCACCAGACCACCTTTATTTGAAAATTTTATATTTGATTTTTGGAAAATTTGCATGTCTACTTTCTTGTAATCGATTGATTTTTGTATGTGGCATATGATTTTAACTAGTTATTCATTACCGTCACGGATTTTAGATAGAGTTAAAACTAATATTCCTTTTAATCAATGGAATAGGGAAGAACAAATCTATGCTCAATTGAATGTAAAATCTTTAAATTACTTTTCTATGCTTTAAATTCTTAAAATTTTATGTTGGTATCCACGTGCACTACTGGCAAGGAAATTTGGGATAAACTATACACCATATACGAAGGCACTAGTGAAATCAAGCAATCCAAGATGAATATGTTAATGCATGATTATGAAATATTTTCCATGAAACCTTATGAAACGATCTTAGACATGTATACTAGGTTTATTCAAATTGTGACATCATTACATGATTTAGGTAAAGAATTTTCAAAATTTGAAAAAGTCAATAAAATTCTTCATTGTCTATTAAATAAGTTTGATGCTAAAGTTTTTACCATTTTGTGAATCAAAAGATTTAAATTAATATTCTATTAATAATTTGATTGGCTCACTTATTGCCTACGAGCAAAGTTTGGGTCAAAGACTTTTGGATGCAGGTGAAACGATAGTGCTAAATGCTGAAGATACAGAAAAAGGTAGCAATGACTTGACAAGCAAATCAAAAGGCTCACCAAAGCATAAGCATCAACAAAAGTGAAAGAAAGATAAAAATGATAAGAATATTAATATTTCTTTTGACGTTATTTGCTTTGGATGTAGGAAGCCTGGACATATGAAAAATATGTGCCCTAATTTGAGAATTCTTCGTGCAAAAAAAAAGGGTAAAGCAAAGCAAATTATAAACTAGGGAAATAATGAAAAGCAAAAAATTTCTTGGGCAGATCTTGCTTCTGAATCATTTGATCATGAACAAGATGATGCTTAAATTATTTTGTGTGTACTTTTTATGTTTGCATGTTTTGTTTGTTCCTTTTTGTTTATGTCATTTTCTTTTTTTTTTTCTTTCTTTTCTATTTCAATAATTTTTTTTAATTTCTTTGTCTTTAATTTTCTTTTTATGTGTTTTTTCTGATCAACACACACGTTCACCTTTCTTAAAATGAAAAACCTACCTCCTGTTTCTTTAAATTCTTATAAAAATTGTGTTTGACTTCTCTAAAAATAGTCAAAAGAAGGAAACTCATATTTTTTATTCACAATCTCTGTTTCCTAAAAGAGGTTGTTCTATTTTTATTTAAAATCTTTTTCATATTTTAAATTAGTTTTTGAAACTAAAATTTTTCATCTCCCTATATTTTATTTATCGCATACGGATCTTTTGCAAGTTGTTGAATCTAACTCATAATTTTCTTAATCAAGAAATTTGCTTTATTAATAGGATGGATTTAATTTTGTTTTTTAATATTTTAGAAAGGTAGCATATTCAAAAAATTGGCCAATGATGCCAAAAATAAAAAATGCGCAAAGACGTCAAATTGAAAAAAAAGGGGAATACACAAACTATATAAAAAATTAAAAGATGCGTAGTGTGCCAACCAATTATCAAGAGGCATAAAATGTGCCCACAAAATTTAATACTTACCATTCTTGTACTTCTTAAAGCTAAAGAAAACCCTTGATACTTTCGATACTTGAGTTTAAAAATCATGATTTCTGATTCAACAATTCGTGCATTAATCTTATATTATATATATTTCATGAAAGGAGTTTTGAAAAATGACTATTTCTTTCTCTAATTTATTCCTTGATTTAGATATTAAATTAAAAAAAATTTTGAGCCCTTTAAAAGAACTTAGAGTTTAGATTATCAAATTCTAAATTTCTAACCTTTTCTGGGCTATGCGTTGTCAATACAATTCTACTAAGCTTTTGTTAAAATAAAGAGGTAACTTTCTCATTTTAAGAATATTTGGCTTTTTCACTAGATCAGGGATCATTTTTGTCTTTTAATCACTTTATTTTTATTAATTGTGACCCTTCTCTTTTTGATAATGTCAAAGGGGGAGAACATACTGTTGAATTTGTATCCTTTTACTTGTATTTTTTTCTTTCAAAAAAAATTAAAAACAATAAAAAAATTTTTCTTCTCCCCTATTTTAAAGCTTTATTTTAGTGAGGCAGAGATTAGGAGAAAATGTTTTCTTTTTTACAAATTCAAATAGTAATGTTTGCCATCATTACAAAAGGAGAGATTGTTGCGGATCTGTTTTCATGGTTTATGATTTTAATGATAACAAACACTCTAATTTTTCTACGATTGCCTTATCTACTGACATTTCAGGTTCATAATTTGGAATCAGCTCAAGGTTGGGTAGACTAAGTCTGAGTTAGTTTGTACCCTTTTTCCTTTCTTGAGTCTTTTGTAATTGGTGTGGCTCCTGAAGCTATGTAACTTTGCACACACGCACCTTGGAAGATTTTCTAACTGTTCCCTAGAATTTACTATTTTTGGTAACTTTGTCCGGGATGATATTTATATCGGCCTGGATGATTGGTTCAAAAGTAGAAACTCTAATTAGGGCATCCTCATTAAGGCAGCCATCATTAAGCCGATTAGCACGGATGCTACTTGTATCAGCCAGGATGATAAGCTCAATTAAGAAAGAATCAGCCGCTATGATCAGTTTAAGTATTCTTTATTTTAGGAAATTGACCAGGACGATATCCACATCATCCAGGATGATCTAACTCAATTATGCCTAATTAATCTCATATCTTTGGAAAGCATTAAAGGCTGATTGATTCGATCACATCGTCCGAGATGATCGCAGGATCGGCCGGGATGATGTCATGGACGATTGACATCGGCCAGCTTTGATTCAGGGCGATGATCAGGACGATTGTACTTGGTTTTAAACTAATTGGCCATAATGATATTGCATCAGCTCGGACGATGTAACCAATTTTTTTCTGATCATCCCAAATTGTCCCGGGCTGATTGAGCTTAATTTTTACTGATCGGCCTTGATGATATTCCTATCGACCTGGATGATAAAGTCGGCAAATTGAATTAATGAGCTTGTTTTGAGATCTTCTATTTAAGCTTTGATAAGGCACTTTGTAATTGTCTTTAGCAACCATTTTAGCTTTGTTCTTTTGGGGGAACTTGAAGAGAGAGATTGAAAGGGAGTGAGGAATGAGTCAAGTTTGAGAGAGGGAGAAGATCCTGTGAGGGGGGACTCAAGTGAGTGTGGAGGGAGATTTTACATGGTTGGTCCGATAGGCTTGCTCCTTAAAAATGTCGGATTCAAGGCTCATCTTGAGGAAAGTTCACAGAAGAAAAAGATCTCTTTGGTGTCAAAGGACCCACCGACTCCGCCGCACCTGGGAAGGTGGAAGTGATTTTGTAAGGACTTCTCTGCCTAACTGTGGGGGCTAAAGGAGAGACACTTAGTTTAGTATAATACTTGGAGGGTGCCTCCAAGGAGTGGACGTAGGTCATGATTTAATTGAACCACTATAAATCTGGTGTGTTCTTTCCTTTATTATTTTCTCATTTTGTTTTCTATGTGGTGAATCTTAGTTAGCATTCTTGATCTTTGTTTTAAGATTGTGTTTGTTTTAAAATATCGATTCACCTGTTTTTGGTTAGCCTTTGGACTAGTTCATAAGGGCCTAACATCCCTAACGAACTTTCATTTTTTCTGTGCTTTAAAATCTAAAGACTACATTCACGTTTCAATTTGTGCTACTATTAAAGAGATTTGAGATAGATTATGTATTACTTATGAAGAAATAAATGAAGTTAAGCAATCTCGATTGAATATTTTATTGCATGATTAAAAACTTTTTTATATAAAACCTTCTAAATATAATTTCTAAATGTATACATGGTTTACTCAAAGTGTTACTTCTTTACATGCCTTAGGATGAGAACTCACTAACTATGAAAAAGTGAATAAAATTTTAAGATGGTAGCCTTCCTCTTTTGATGCTAAGATTACTACAATTACTGAGTTTAAAGATTTGAATACTTATTCAATTGACAACATATTTGGATCACTCATTGCTTATGAGTAAAGGATGAATCAAAGAAATCATGGTCTAGGTGAGAAAAATAAAGAAAAAACTATGGCGCTGAAGGCCAACAACATAAACACAGACTCTTCCGAGTCTGAAGCGATGATGTTGTCTTAATAATGAGGCAATTCAAAAGCTTTCTAAGGAAGAAGCATAAGAACCATCATAAGTTGAATAAAGGTAAGGGTAGCAAAAATTTTACGGGTTTATAATTATACTATTTGATTTGAATGCAGGAAGCCAGGACATGTTAAAGCTGATTGCCTTACACTTAAAACTCAGCCTAGAGAGGAGAAGGGTTCCTAAATCTGACATTTGATGGTTTTGTAGGCTAACTCTCACTAAAGGCCATGAGAGTATGTGGTACCTGGACAGTGGATTCTCATGATATATGACTGGATATGCCAATTAATTCATTTTGCTGGAGACCATGGCAGGAGGCAAGGTTACTCTTGGAGACAACACCACCAAGAAAGTGATGGGCATAGGTATAATTAAAAACTTCAAGAACCTTTGATTGAAAATATATTACTTGTAGATGGACTGAAACACAACTTGCTCAATATTAGTCAGCTTTGTGATAAGGGCTTCATCATAAAATTCTTAGCAAAATACTTGCATTATAAGCTTAAATAATAATATTATTTTATAGGAAAAGTGGATCAATAATGTTTACATGCTTAACTTAAATAATATTGAATATACTGCTTCATTTTGCTTAAAAATTATTGTTGATGACTCAAAGTTATGGCATAGGAGGTTATGTCATGCCAGTATGAAAACCTTAGAAGAGTAACCCAGAAAGACCTAGTTAGAAATGCCCCAAAACTTAAATTCTCAAAAGACCACATTTATGATGCCTGTCAACTAGGGAAGCAAGTTCATTCCCCTTTAACTCCATTAAGGATATTAGCACATCTATCCTTTAGAAGTCCTTCACATGGATTTGTTTGGACCTATTAGCACTGCCAGCTTAGAAGGAAAATTTTATGATTTTGTGATTATCGATGACTACTCGAGGTTTACATAGATTAGATTTTTATCACATAAGAATGAGTCTTTTGATGAGTTTAGATCCTTCTTCACTTGGATTTAAAAAATGTTAGGTTGTGAGATTTTGACCATCTATAGTGACCATGGAGGAGTGTTTGAAAATGAGAGATTTGGAGACTTTTATAAGGATAAGGAGATTAGTCACAACTTCTCAGCTCCTAGGACCCCTCAGTAGAATGGGGTAGCTGAAATGAAGAACTGGACATTAGTTAAAGCTCCTAGAACCATACTTGCTGAGTATTCACATCCAAAATACTTTTTGGCTAAAGCGGTAAACATACCTTATTATGTGTTGAATAGGGTAAATGTTAGAGTCAAATTAGATAAGACGTCCTAAGAGATCCTTAAGGGTAGGACACCCAATCTTTCCCACCTATATATCTTTGGTTGTAAGGTTTTCATTCATAACAATAGAAAGTTACACTTAGGGAAATTTGACCAAAAATCTGATGGAGTGTTCTGAGGATATTCAAGTGTGGGGAAATCCTTTAGGTTGTTAATAAGAGGACATTGGTGATGGAGGAGACTACTCATATAGTATTTGATGAATTTGATCTTAAAAAGTCTAAAGTTAAGGAGGAAGATGAAGTTGGAGAGAGTACCGCTAGAGTTAAAATTTTGGAGAAGAGGGTAGAGCCCCAAAATACTGAAGGAGTAGGTGAGATTACCCAAGGAGTATAAAATATAGATCTAGAGAAAAGGGTTGAACCTACACACACCTTGCTTAGAGATTAGATATATTCTTCAAGTCATCCTAAAGAACTGGTCTTATGAGACCCTTTTGAAGGATTTAGGACTAGGCATGGACTTACGAAGGAATTAAACCACTCTGCCTTTTCTCAATGACTGAACCCACCAATATCAACCAAGCCATGTCTGATGAGTTTTGGATCACAGCCATACAAGAGGAGCAAAAACAATTTGTTATGAATGATGTTTAGGAGCTTGCAGAAAGACCAATGGTACAAAGTGTAGTTGGAACAAAATATGTCTTTAAGAATAAGATGAATTATTCTGGTGTGGTGGTTAAGAATAAGGAAAGATTAGTGGCTAAGGGGTACAACCAAATATAAGGAATTGATTTTGAAGAGACCTTTGCCCCTGTAGCTAGATTGGAATCCATTAGAGTGCTATTAGCCTTTATATATTATAAAGGATTTAAGTTTTTCCAAATAGATGTTAAGAGTGCCTTTTTAAATTAGGTAATAAAAGAGGATGTGTTTGTAGAGTAATCTTCAGGTTTTGAGAGTTCTCAATTTCCAATCATGTTTTTAAATTAAAAAGGGCCTTATATGGATTAAAGTAGGAACTCATAGCTTGGTATAAGAGGCTTAGCACATTCTTACTAGAGAGGGAGTTTCTTAACGAGAGCATAGACACCACCCTTTTTTTGAGAAAAGTAGGAGATGAATTACTCATTATTCAGATCTATATCATTAATATACTTTTTGGATCTTCTGATAAGAGGCTATGTGATAATTTTTCTAAAATAATGAGTAGGGAGTTTGAGATGAGCATGATGGGAGAGTTATCCTACTTTTTGGGGCTTAGCATAAGATAATTAGATGATGGAACCTTTCTAAATCAATCAAAGTATATAAGGACATCTTGAAAAAAAATGATAAGGATAAAGCCATGCAAATTAATACTACCATGACCTCTAGTGTTCAGTGTGATAAGGACCCAAATGGAAAATCAGTTAATCAAAAGAAGTACAGAGGGATGATTGGATATTTACTTTACTTGACTACTAGCTGGCCTAATATAATATTTAGTGTTTATCTTTGTGCTAGATTTTAAGTTGGTCATAAAGCATCCCACCTGACTACAGTTAAAAGGATTTTTAGATACCTCTTAGGAACCCAAAACTTAAGAATCTGGTATCCTAGGCACAACACTTCTTTTAAAATTATTGGATATTTTTATTCTAATTTTATAGGTTGTAAGGTGGATAGGAAGAGCACTTTTGAAACTTGTCAATTCATAGGATAGTCTTTAGTCTCCTGGTCTAGTAGGAAATAAAACTCTGTTGCACTTTTCATTACTGAAGCTGAGTACATTGACTTAAGAAGCTCTGTGGCCCAAGTCCTTTGGTTAAAGCAGCAAATTCTGAATTTAGGATTACCTGTAGGCACAATTTCAATCCTTTGGGACAACATTAGTGTCATCTGCATTTCTAAGAATCCTATCCAACATTCAAGGACAAAGTACATATACATAAGGCATCACTTTATTAGAGACCATTTGACCAAAGGAGACATTGAGTTATACCATGTGGCAACTAAGAATCAACTAGCTGACATCTTTACTAAACCACTAGCCATCGACACATTAGCACTTTAAGAACTAGATTTGGTGTGGTTGACATAAACGCATGAACTTGATTTATGATCATTTATTTGTTGATTGTTGTTTTCTTTTTGTAGTTTTTTTCCTTATATTTTTACTTTTCATCTATTTCTTTTTTATTGATTTGATTTTCTTCGTTGTTTTATTTTTTGAAAAATTTGTAGTCAATAATTGACATCTCTAAAATCAATTAAAGGGGGAACACCATTGATTATTTCCTTCTCTCAAACTTCTTTTATTGGTGGAATTTTCTTTTCTAAACAAAAATCTATCTCACATTAACAACTGGATTTTGAAATTGAGATCTTTTCAATCTTGATATAGTAATATATCTTATATTTATATATATATATATATATATTCAAAGTCTTTATTTTACCTTCAAAAGATGCGCATGAGCACTAATCAAATTGACAAGAGGTATAAAATGAGCCCACCAAAAGCAAGATTCTTCCCTTTCAAAATTTGTAAATCTTAGAAGAATTCATGTGTCACTTGATTTTTTTTGAAGGGTTGATTTCAGAAATTCATGATTGTAACTAATTACTTTGGTATATTATTTCTATAAAATATTTTTTTTTTTAAATCAAGTCTTGAACGGATCTCTTTTTCTTATCTAATTGATTTTTTTATTTACATCCTTGTTTTCAAAAGACGATTTCCCCTAGCAGAAGTCCGAGTTAGGGCTAACAGGATCAGTTGTTCTACCATTTTCTTAGATTTCGATGATGTTGACTCATTGATTCTTACAAGTTTTCTGATTAAATCACATGGAAAACTTATTATATTCAAGCTTTGTTTAAAAAAAACCTTTATTTTTCTTTTGTTCTTGTCTTTTTTATGTTTTAATTTTTTTTTTAAGTTTATTTTTATGTGTTTGGGCTTTCTCTAATCATCTCCATCCATTCTCTGATTTTACACTACTATCATATCTTCCCGAATAATATTTATATTGTCCTGAACGATTTATTCAATTCCCTATTTGAATTCCATCTAATGGTTTTTTTATTGTTCTGCTTCTGATCATCTTGGACGATCATTTATCATCATGGACAATCTGATCATCATCTGTTTCAATTTTTGTGATCATCTTGGATGATCCTCCTCGTCCTGAACGATCTTCACAATCTCTGCTCAATTATTGGTGATCGTCCTGGATGATACACCTGTTCATCCTGGATGATCCACATGGCCAAATTTGACACTCAATTTTATGACGGCCTGTATGATCCATTATTGTGCATCATCCTAGACAATCCACCAAATCATCCAGGATAATTTGTTTTTTTAACGGTCGTCCTAAATGACTCCTTAGGACAATCGCCTGTGTCTTATCATCTTAGATGATATATGATCGTCCTGTATAATTTTACCGCCTTTTTGACCAATCATCCCAGACACAATTAATGCCCCATATCATCTTGGATGATTCTGCAATCATTCTGGATGATCGGGATGACTCTTTAAAGTTTGAGGCTTTCCACCATTTTTCTCACACAAACCTTCTCGAATTCTCTTTTCTCTTACTCATGTGCTCTATTTTTCTGGGTATGGTCGATGGAAAGCGATCTCGCCATCCTTCTAGGAGTTCCTTGAGGGCGAATATGTACCCTCGCTTCATTAAGGCAGATGATTAAGCTGCCTACCAAAGGTATAAAATAGCCTAGATTACTATATCACGGATTGTCAATCCATACATTCTTTCCTACCCTATCTTAGATCTGTTTATGCACACTTCCTTGACCCTCCCTCTTACTCTCTCTATCTCCTTCAACTTTGAGCTTCTTTTTGAATTTTTTCCTTGCCTTCGCATTAATTCTTCTTTCACTGCTCTTGGGTCCTATGTGAATCGACGTCCCGTCAAAATCACATATCAAGACTATACAGACCTTTGCAACTTTCCACCATAAGGGACAAACTCCATATCCTCTATTCTAATCTTGATTATGACTGGACTCTGGCTAACCATTTTCTTAGAAATATTTATGGTCACTTTCACGTTAGAGAGTCTAGCTCCTTACTCAAAGTTGCTAGGACAATCTAGTCCTTCGCACCTCAATTCTTCTTAAAGCTGGTGATCACGTTCATATCACTTCTTTTCTTTCGATTACCAATTTTTATATTTTGGCTCATTGAGAATTCAATGCCACAGATTTGATCTTCACTATATTGAGCATCTGACCACTATTTGAGATCCAGGACATAGGATGAAGCCTAATCTTGCTCAAGGAGATATCATTGCCTAGGTCTTAGAATTAAAACATAACCTCCAATATCTTTCCCTGCTAAATTTTTAACATACCTTCTACTCAAACAACTCCTTCTATGTTCTTCACCCGGGGCATAAGGAAGTGGAGGGAGCTGAGGAGGAGGCAACTCCTGCACCAGCTCCTACACCTACTCTGCTCTGCCAGCACTCTCAGTTGGATCAACTAGTAGAGTGATTCAACTAGTGGGAGCTTCACTTTAAGTCATACATCGCTGCACAGAAGCAGCAATATGCGGAGGATGTTGCTCGCTTTGACACTTTTGTAGCTCACCAGCAGCACCAGCACGAGTAGGATATGGCTTGGCTTGGGGAGCAGTTTGCGACTCTTTCCAGCTACTTTCATCAGCCACAACCACCACCACCTCCTTCAGATGATCACGGACCATCATTCTTTTTTCTTTTTTTATGTTGTTTTTTTTTATTATAGTTTGATTCTATTTGGTAATCTCTACTTTGTTTCTTTTCTAGTTTCCCTCTTCCTTTCTGTGATCTCAAAAGGGAGAGTAGTTAGATATACTATTAGTTTTATAGTTTAATTATGTTATTAGATAGTTAATCTATTTCCATTAAACTACCTTGAACTGCATAGATTATTTTTTTGGTTTACCATCATAAAAAAAGGGGAGATAGTTGCAAATCTGATTTTATTGATTAGAATTTTGATGATAGAAAACATTCATGTTTTTTTATGACTACCTTGCCTACTAACATTTTAGGTCCACAAGATCGAGTGCAACTTAAGCCAGCTCAAGATTGGACATATTAGGTCTGAGTCAGTTTGTAATATTTTCCCTTTCTTGAGTCTATTGTAAATCATGTGGTTCCCGATGCTAAGTAACCTTACACACACACTTGAAAGAATTTTATCTATTTGATTTAGAGTTTTCTATTTTTTCTCACATCGTCCACAATGATTCACAAATTGTCCTATAAGATCAGTTAAAAATAGAAACCCTAATTAGGGTATCCTGGTTAAGGCAGCCGATTTTAGGCTCATCATCCTGGATAATATTTGTATCGGTCGGGAAAATAGGCTCAAATAAAAAAGAATCAGTCGTTAGATCTACTTAGGTATTATTTATTTTTGAACATCATCTACGACATCATCCCGGATGTTGCAACACAATTATGCCTAAATTAATCTGCTTATTAAGGAAAGTAATTAAGGTTTTGATTGCTTGATCCAATCATCCTGGACTATCATAGGATCGGCCAGGATGATCAGTTCAAAAAACCTTAGTTATTCCTGGATGGTTTATATTGGCCAGCTGCCTTCAGGGTGATGGTCTAGATGATTTTCACTGATTTGAACTAATCGTCCAGGATGATCGTGAGATCGACCTGGATGATCAAGGTATTTTTTTTATCGTCCAGATATCCATTAATTACAATTGTATGGACAATATTCAAGGATTTATACTGATCATATAGGATGATGTTATATCGGCCAATGATATTTAAAAAAAATCTTCTTATCATTCCAAACCATCCTGGCTGATGGAGCAAAATTTATGCTGATCAACCAGGATGATATTTATATCAACCTGTATAATAAAAATGGTTTGTATAAATTAAGAGTTATTCTGAAACTCTTCTATTTAAGAGCTCTTGTTTAACCCAAGAAATCATCTTTTCCTACTATCTTGATCTGAGAGGGCCTAGAGGAGAGGGAGAGAAAAGGAGAGAGAGAGAGAGAGAGGATCTTGTGAGGGGAAGTTTATTAGGTGTTTCACAAAGGTTGCTCCAAGCAAAGATCCAAGTTATCTTCTTCGATCATCATCCCTTATTCTTGGAGGTTCGATAGAGGTCCACTTCAGCAATCGATCAAGGTTCTCTGTCTGCTTTAGGAGGAAGCAAAAGGAGTTAGGTTCTCTGCCTCACCAGTGTCAGTGGAAAGGAGGTTTTGTACAGGCTTCTCTACCTTACTGTGGGAGAAAAAGGAGAGTTATTGAGTTTAGTGTAATACTCAAAGAGTGTCTCCGGGAAGTGGACGTAGGTCGTGTTGAGTTTTTGAAAACTTTTGAATTTCAATCCATGGCTAAGTCCAGTAATTATAATACTGTGAAAGGGTATTCTATTACCTGACCACCTTTGTTTGACAATATTCAATTTGATTTTTGGAAAACTCACATCTATGTTTTTATAATCAATTGGCTGTCACATGTGGATGCTTGTTAAGAAGGTTATTCACCTCCTCCACGTGAAATTAATGGCATTAAAATTGAACTATCTTTTATTAAATGGACATTTGATGATAGGGATTTAGCACAACTTAAAGCAAAATATTTAAACTATTTTTTCTATGCTTTAAAATCTAAAGACTACATGTGTTTTTCAACTTGTGCTACTGGTAAAGAGATTTGGGATAGATTGTGTATTACATATGAAGGAAAACTCGCATGTCCCTTATTCTTAACATCCCTAACAAACTTTCACTCGGGTTCGTTCTCACTCATTTCATCCCAACGTTTCGTACAGATGAATTTTGAAATTTTTTAATTGTTCGTCCTGGACGAACTTGGTTCATACCGGATGATGATCGGGTATGAAATGATTTCATACTAATTCACAATAGGTTTGTACACAATAGTATCTAAACTATTCATAGGTATGAACACATGATCGTAGTATATGATTGTGTACGCTCTAAATTGAAAAATTCAATTTTTTGGATGGTTTTTCATGTCTTTTGTATAAAAGATCCATTCAAGATTGACGTTAAAATCTTTGCTTCATTATTTTTCAAGGGCAATCAAAGGAAAGAGTATGAGAAAGTGTTTCAGAGAGATTTCTTACTAGTGGAGTGTGAAGGGTTCACATGGTTACTCAAAGGTAAGTATTTCTGTGTGTTTGTGTTTTTCAGTCTTCCTCTTATTTTTCTAGATTTCTCATGAGAATATCTTTGAAGAACATCTGGTTCTCTACCTACACTTGGAGAGTGTGAATAGTCGACAGTTCTCTGCTGACACTTAGAGAGTGTGAAAGGATGACGGTTCTCTGCCAACACGTAGATAGTGTAAATAGCCAAAGGTACTCTGCCTACACTTGGAGGGTTTGAAGGACAAAGGTTCTCTACCTACACTGTGTGAAAGGATGACAATTCTCTACCTCACTCGAGATTAGTGGAAGAGAGTTTTGTAAAGGCTTCTCCGCCTTACTGTGGGGGCAAAAGGAAAGTCACTTACCTGAAGAGGAAGTCTTCAGGGAGTGGATGTAGGTTATGTTTGACCGAAGCATTATATATCTTTATGTCATTTAAATTTCTGCTGCTTACTACAATTTTAATTTTGTGGTTGAAAATTTTGCTTTTAAAAAACTTCAATTAACTTGCTACAAATTATTAACTGGTTTCAAATTTTAAAATCTAAGAGGACATATTAAAGGTTTAACAATTCTAATAAAACAAGAATAGAAATAATATAATTGTGACATAAGTTCTTAACATGTAACTTAGAGGAGGGGTATCCAATGCCCCAAGCATTCCAAATAATAGAGCTAAACATAAAAAATTGGGTTAGTGACTAGTATGTGAACACGTGGTTCTAAGATATTATAAAATGATATTTTTCTTTTTCCTCCCTCTCCTACTCTAAAATTTGATGTAACTAGTGTCATTATCATCTTTAGCAAAACATTTATCCATATATTCATATCCTCAGTATTAGTAAAAGCATCACTATGTTATTGAGGGTTTAAGGGAAGCCTACTATTATTGTCCATACTTACCTGCCTCTCATCACAAGACAGTTCACCCTCCTCGAAGATAGTGCCCTCTTCCTCATAAGTTTTATTACTCAATTCAATACCAACATTATCATCTAGCGAAAAGCAATAGCCATCCACCTTATCATTCAGAAAAGATTGAGAAAGCCTCTTACTAGTACAACTAACTTTTAATAAAACCATTTCGGTATCAAGAAAGTTTTTGTTAATAGCACAAGGAGTAGTAAAACTAGAAGGAACTGTATTTTGTTTAGCAGTGATAGTCATCGTATGATCATCCATGTTTTGAGAATCATGAGATAAATAAGAGATAGGGTTGAGATTATCTTTCTAACTAATAAGAGGATCAGCACCATTTGTGGAATGCAATTCATTTTTAGGTAAAGTAAGTTGTATATCTTTCTCAACATTATCATGCGGTTTAGGAACATTTTCTTAAATAACATTAGGAATTGGGATGATAGTATCAAATTCAACCGAAAGAACATCCTTTCAATTGGATTGGTTGGTATAATCCTTTTCCTTCTGAAGATGGTGGTGTAGCCTATAACACTCATTAAAATTATGACCATGCATCTTAGAATGAGAGAAGAATATGGGTAAATTTTCAAATTTAACTTCTTAGAAATAGTCATTCAATTCCATACCAATCCAAATTTCATTAGGATGCTTTTTAGAAATGTCTAGCTCTTTAAAAATATGGGCCACAAACGGACAATAAATAGATGTCATGGGTTGATCTGTCTATAAGGGCATACCAAGAATCAAAGTTAAACAAAATAAAATGTGTTAACTCAAAAAATGAAGTTTCAGATTGGGGAAGGAGATCCTCACGGGGGTAATAGGTGATTCCTCATGGCCATCAAAATCTAGTGTCCATTAAAGCAATCTCATTTGGAAAGCTTGAATATAGTAAGATCTCATTGAAAAAATATGACTATAGTCCAAATCATTGCTCAATTGAATCACAACATGTCTTGGGTCCAAAAATCCATTATGAAAAGAACTGAAAAGTTTTAGATTAAGGAAAAACTTGTGAATCACATCCAGATTCGGACGCCTAAAAAGAAACTTTCTGTCCATGGTAAGAGCAAAGAGAGCAGCCAGTTACGACACCGCCGAATCATCAAACATCAAAGACAGGAAACCTTTAAATAAGATTTGCACAAAATGATGCTTAGAAGAAGAACAGGAAGAATAAGCCAAAACATCCTTAAAGGATCAACTCAATGTGTTGCTTTTATTCTTAACAATAGGGATTTGTTTTGAGGATTAATCTTTCTTATACGAGAAAGTTTTTTGTTTTGTTTGGAAGATAATCACTTAAGCAAGGAATTATTGAGTTAGGTTGTTGAAAGAATGAAATGTCAAATGATGCACAACGTGTGCCAAATTTGAAAAGAGATACAAAATGAGCCAAACATGAAAAGATGTGCAATGTTCGCCAAATTTAAAAAGTGGGAAAAAATAAGCCCAACATGAAAAGAAGTGTAATGTTCACCAAATAACTTCAAAATTAAATGATACATAATGTTCACCACTCAAATAATTCTTATTGATAAAGAGACATAAAATGAGCCCACGCTACATTTTGTTCTTTCCTCTATATCTTTAATTCTTAGAAAAAGCCATGCATTTAATAATAATTTCAACTATTGAATTTAAATCTATAAGATTTTTAGATAATTAATTTTGAAATAATTATTATATTTGATATTTTTGCTTTCTAGAGTAAAGATTAAACTCGAACAACTATTTTTATATAATTTGTTCTTTGATTTAAACTATGAGTTGTTGCATCAAGAATTTAATGTTATTCTTGTAAGATGTTAAAAAACAAATTTCCTCATCAAATTTTTTATTTGTCCATAGAATCTTACATTTTTTAGAGGATTTCTCCATTTTATTCTTTTCCTCATTTTTTTTATTGATGCTAAAAGGGGGAGGAAGTTTTTGTTTGTGTTTGTTTTGTTTGAATTATGTTTTTATTATTGTGTTTGTATTCATTTAGTTTGAAGTTTTTGTATTTATTAAGTTTGAATTGTGTTTGTATTCCTGGTATATTAGTCGTGTGTTTTTCTTGAAATCATTTTTATATTCGTGGTATGTTTGTCTTGTGTTTATCTTTTGCGATCATTTTTGTATCCTTGGTATGTATTTTGTGTGTGTGTTTTTTTTTATCATTTTTGTATTTTTGGCATATTTGTCATATGTTTTTCTTTTAATCATTTCTATTATTTCCCTATGATTTTTATTTTAATTCATTAAGAGGGATTTTAGGAGAAAAGAACTTTTATTTGTAATTCAAACAAAAATTATTTTTATCATCATCAAAAAAGGGGGAGATTATTGCAACTCACAAATTAAAATTGAGATTCTGATTTTTTATTATAGCAATATATTATTATTCTATTAATTTTATTTTTTTTCTCCTAGTAAGTACTAGATATTTCTATTTATTTTTGTGTGTACTAATATTTTAGGAAAATCATTCTCCAGACTGTTGAAGACTTTAAGAAAGAGTAGAATAGGACTTCATGTAATAAAGTCTATAAATCTTTATCTTTTATTTTATTGAGTCTGAGATGAGAGAGTGTGATTATAATTGGATAATTGTGCACACACATGGGGGAGAAAGTTAAAACTTAACATTTTAAAATTAATCATACTGTATAATATCTATATAGTATTGCATGATTTGTCATAATTTTTCCTCCAAAATACAGTTAGTTAAATCATGGCTTTTACTTTTGAATTGTTCATATTATACGATGTTAAGTTGTATAGATGACAAATAGAGTACGACAATAGGTTTTTCCAAGATCATACCAAATGAAGCCTAAACTATTTAATTATTCATACTATATGATGTCAAGTCATACAAATAACTAACAGAGTATGAAATAACAAGATCATACCAAATGAACACATTGATTTTTGAACTATTTATATAATACAATATGTATTCAAACAAATGATTGATAGTGTTTGAGTAAAGGTTTATACCAGATCATTCCAAATGAACACACTATTTTTGAACTATTCATATAATACAATCTTAATTTATACGTATAATTGAAAGTGTACGAATTAAGGTTTATACCAAACTTACCAAATGAACACACTATTTTTGGATTGTTTGTACAGTATAATCTCAATTTTTCTAGACAACTGAAAGTGTACAAAATTAGATATGTATAGGTTCGCACTACAATTTTTGAAATGCTTATACAAATGATCCATGATTGTACTATATGATCTGAAGTTGTTTCACTTGTATTTTTTAGTTTTTGGATGGTTTTTCTTGTGTTTCCTAGATAAGAAGTCCTAAAAAATTGACATTAGATCCTTTTCTTTAAATATACTCTTAAGAGTGACTATTTAGAGTGTGTTTGAGAAAGATTTTGAGATAGGAGAGTGAGAGATCTATTGAGAGAGAATTGTGAGTGATTCAAAAGGTTGCCCAAAGTGTGAATCTTTTTATACTTCACCTAATTTCTTAACAATTTATTTGAGTCTCTTGAGAGAAGATCTTCAAGGCTTAATCAAGGTTCTTTGCCTTCATCAAGAGGGTGAAAAATATGTGATGGTTATTTTCCTTAATAAGGAGGGTGAAAAAGGATGTGTAGGTACTCTTCCTTCACCAGGTGAGTGAAAAAGGATGAGAAGGTATGCTTCCATCACGTAGAGAGTGTAAAAGGTGATGGTTCTCTGTCATGTCGGGTTGGTGGAAGAGAGTTTTTAATGGTTTTTATGCCTTCCTGTGGGGGCAATAGGAGAGTCAATATTGGTTAGTGCAATACCTGGAGAAGAAGCCTCACGGGACTATAAAATTTGGTGTTCCAAATACTTTTTATTTTTCCTAATTTTTATTTCACTACATTTTATATTTATGCTTCTCCGTGAAAATAATTTCTATAAATAACTACATATTTTAATATTAGTGCCTTAATTTTATAAAAAGATATTAAAGAGGTTTCCCAATAGCCAAGAAATTTTTAAAATAACCAATTAAACCCCCCCCCCCCCGCCCTGTTGATTAGCACTGGGACAGTTCTGTAAGGTTTAACAACCTACACAAACTTTCATCCACCACTAGTATATGACTATAAGGAAAGGATGCCTAAGTATGGGGACTCACACCTAACAACAGAGGTTAGAATTTAAACTAGAGTGGCCACTACTAACAGATGATCATATAAAAAGGAAGCCTACGTTTGGGGAGTCAAACCTAACCATAGAGAATCAAGATTTAGATTTAAACTAGGATGGTGCCATGAGGGGCTTGCTCCACCACTAGCGGATGATCATGAGAAAAGAAAGTATGTATATAGGGACATACACCTAATCTTAGATTATCAAAATAATCATATGGAAATGAAGCATGTATGTGGGTACTACACCTAACCATACAAGTTTAAGATTTAGATTTAAACTAGATGGTGAAATGAGGGGCTTGCTTCACCACTAGTGGATGACCATAAGAAAAGGAGGATTTTATGTGGGGAATTACACCTAATTTTAATGGATCAGAATGATCATATGGAAAGATAGAATGTATGTGGGGACTTACACCTAACCATACAGAATCAAAATTTGGATTTAAACTAATATAACGCTATAAGAGGCATGCTTCACCCCTATTAGATGATAATAAGAAAAAAAAAGATAGAATTGGGGTCATACAGCTAATCCTAGAGGATCTAAAGTTAAACTAGAGCAGTGCCACGATAGCCCTGCTCCACTACTAGAAAACTTAATTATGGTGTTTCATGAAGGGCTTGTTTGACCACTAGCATATTTCAATGAATCATGTAAGATGCCATGAAAATATGCTTATAAACAACAATTATTTTTAGGGACTAAAGCATATAGTTTTTTGTGGGAATGAACTTACTCCTAATGGATATTTTTTGGAGATGGATCCAAAATGAGGGGAAACTCTAAAATGAGAAAATTTAGATGGTTGAATCATAAAAATCTAAATAGAAAGGGTATCATTAGAGAATTTACACCATTTATTTAAAGATATAGTTTAAAAATAATTTAGAAAATTCAACTTTATAAACTTTAGCATAAATTTTTGAACTAGTCTTATTTTTTGGACATAATTTCATTTGAAAACTTTAGCATATTCAAGCAATATATAGAAAAAATAAAAAGAAAATCATTTCACTTATTATAACATATTTTTAATAATATCTAATACAATATCACTTGAAGTATAATCCCTTTATAGGTAACATTAAATGATCTCCTTTATAATTAATCAATTGATAAGATCCCCCTTAGTATACTTTTGGCATCTTGAACAGACCTTCCCAAGTTGATTCTCATTTACTATCTATCTTTTGATGGGCTAATATGGGTTTTCATATATCATAGACCAATTCTCCTACTTGAAAAGTTCTTGGACACACCAATTTATCATATCTCAAATAAATTTAGCTTTGTATAACTCAAGGTTCTATTGAGCCTACATATATTTCTAGTCTAAGTTTTGCACTTTGATCTTCTGTGATTTTTTAACTGATGATTATATGCAATGAACGAAACTACACCTCTAAAGGGAGAACAATCTATTTTTAATGAACCAAAGCTAATGGCATAGATTGAGTAGGACTTCCATATGTGTGTTTTATATGCCCACAAAGCTTCTCCAAACTTTTCATGCCATTGATGTTTATTTTCATCCAATGTCTTCTTTAAATATGCACCAAAGTTTTCTAATGCCTTAGCTAATCCATTTATTTGAGCATAATAGATAGTATAGTATCTCCAATCAATGTTGTGACATTTAGTAGTTGTTTATTTTAGTACTTCTAAATAATGGACCATTGTCTAATATTTTTTGACAAAGAATGCAAAATTTATATTCAATATGGTATTTCAAAAATTTAAAATATGATGAATTTAACTTCTTTAATAAGGACTACTTCTCTCCATTTTAAGAAATAATCTATAAATACTAATATGAACCAATTATCTTTGGAGAATAGTGGATCAATTTGATAGATAATATCTATACCCCAGCTTTTAAAGGTCTTTTTTTTTTTTTTTTTTTTTTTTTTTTTTTTTTTGAGGAGTTGCAAAATGCATTAAGAACCAAGGAAACTAGATACAAATGTCAAAAGGATGACACTCTTCCATGATTAACTTAGCTAACAAGGAAGGGATATCATTAAAGGAAAAACTATCAAAAAGAAAGCTATTATCTAAAGCTAAAGTAGCACACAAATTAGCTACTTTATTACAATTTCTATAAGCATGTAGAAATAGAACCTTATTGAAGTCGTTCAAGAAGAATGAATCCTTGGCCGAATTGTTATCCACAAGGCACTTATTTTACTTGAAAGAATTCTGAAGATGTGTAATAACATTGATGTTATCACTTTCCATAATAACACCTTTGAACTCAAGCATCCAGCTTCGGATATGATCTATAGCCGTGAAGACCACCTGCATCTCCATCTGAGTAATGTCCCAATGGACCAAGTTCTTCCCAAAAGCAAGGATGAATCTTCCTCTATAATCCCTGAATATACCATCGATTCCAGCCATTCCCGAAGAGATTAATGAGGCATCAACATTAATTTTCAGCCAATCCTTCGGTGGGGGGCACCAATTATTATGAGACTCCCTAGGGAGATTGGTACCCCAATTAGAAAGATATGGACAAGAATTGTTGACAGCAACTGAAAGAGCATTAGAAGCCACCAAATAACATGGTAGAGCAGTTTTACCATGCTTGACTTCATTCCTATTTCTCCAAGAGTAATAGACAATGATACAATAAATTTTGACTATGCCAATATGACTTCCAGTTAATCTCCTTAGTTCCCATAAGCATTGTTCCAAAAGAATAGAAGATTGGAATGTAAATGACCCATTCCACCACTTTCATAACAATATCTATCAGATACTTGTAATGGACCATAATATGTTCATAGTTTTCAATCTCTAAACAACCTCTAGCACAAGTATCTGTCACCGAAATATTGCATTTTCTGAGATAAGAATTGGTTGGTATAGCAGATTTCCCTAGCCTCCACCAAAACATTTCCACTTTCTTGCTGAGTTTTAGTTTGTAAAGCCAGCTACAGTATTCATCTTCTCTAAAATTATATCTACAATTCAAAACTTGATCAAAGGATAAGGCAGAAATAGTCATACCCGAGCAAATTTTTTGCAGTTCAAGCCGATCATCTTCCCTTGGATCAACCTGAATTTGGTTAATCAACACAATAAATTCATAGTGAAAAACATTCTGAAGAAGTGAGAAATTCCACTGACCATCTTCCAGCAATAGCTGCTAGACACACATGCCCTCCAAAGAATCACAATCAATAAGAGTGGGCCAGCGGTTTATACATCTATCTAGTACCCAAATATCCTTCAGGACATTAACCTCCCTACCATTGCCAATTCTCCATCTAGTAATATCTCTCAGATGTCTTCCTCCATCTACTATGATTTTCCAAGCCTTAGAAGTAGTATTCTTGTGTGTGTTATTCAAAACACTCTTCCCATATTTAGCTTTAATGGATTTGTGGAATAAGATGTCCGGCTTTTGAATGAAATTTCAAACTAACTTTGCTCTAAAAGAACCAGCCTTCATAACAGGTGGTTGCAGTCCAAGCCCACCAAATCTTCTCGGTTTACATAACTCTTCCCAGGCCAGATAATGAATGTTGTGGCTGCCATCATTTTTATTCCAAATGAAGCTTCTACAACATTTTTCCAAGGCATATAACACACTTTTTGGGACCAAAGAATGTGTCACTAAGAAATTTGGCATAGTCAAAAAGGAGCTTTTAATGAGAGTGATCTTACCACCCATATAAATAGACTTCTTACCCCAAGCATTAAGTCTATCCATAGCATTGACTAAGAGATCTTGGAAATCAGCCACCCTCAATTTACTAAGAGAGATTTTGATTCCAAGGTATTTCAACTCCTTAACCACATTGAAACCAAAAACTTTGGCAAGCTTTTTCTTCACAGGGTAGCTGACATTCCTACCAAAAATAATTTGTGATTTGTTGGTGTTAACCTTTTGCCCGGTCCATTTACAAAACTCCTCAACAATTTCCTTCAGATTCATAGCTAACACCTTTGAGGCTTGGGAAAATATAAGTACATCATCTGCATACATAAGGTGAGAAATTCTCGATCCCCCAGGGTAGATTTGAATGCCAATATCCATCTCCTTATGCCTTAAAGAGTTGGACAATAATTGGGAGAACATGATATACAAGTAAGATGAGAGTGGACAACCTTGCCTGAATCCACTACAAGAATTTATCTACTTAAGTTTTTTCCATTAATAATAATGGAGTATCTCACATCTACAATACATTCCAAAACAAGGTTAGAATACAAAGAAGGGAAGCCATACCAACTAAGAATTTGATTAAGAGTTGGCCACCCCAGGCTATCATAAGCTTGCTCCATGTCTAACTTCAAGGCCATTAAGCCTTTCCTGTTCTTCGATATCTTGAATTTGTGAAAAATCTCCTGTGCAAGAAGGCAATGTTCTGAAATGGATCTACCTGGGATGAAGGCCACTTGTTCTTCAGTAATTATCTTGGGGATAAGTCTCTTCAACCTGTTAACTATCATGGTGGCTACAATTTTGTAATTAGTCTGGCAGAGACTAATTGGCCTAAAATTGGATGGAAGTAATGGGTTCTTCATCTTAGCAATCAACACAATTAATGTGTCTTTCCAATCTCTCCTCATGTGCCCAGAAGTTAAGAAGTGATTAATGGCATTCCAAAGATCTTTCCACACAGTTTCCCAATAGCATTTGTAAAAAGAGGATGTGAGACCATCCATACCTGGAGATTTATTGTTTCCTTGCTGGAAAATTGAATGCTACAATTTGCTCACCGAGAATTCTGCATTAAGAGCACCAATGTCTTCAGCTGTCAACTTCTGATTCTCACAAATCTTCGGCCAACCCGTTAGATCACATTTCCTGGATTTCCATTTTGTTTCAAAGTGACTAATGAATACCTTCTCAATTTCATCATCTTCCACTTGTAGCTTATTGTACATATCCTTGATTTGATTCACTCTATTACCATTTCTCCTTGCTGTAGAGAAATTGTGGAACATTTTTGAATTTTCATCTCCATCCTCATGCCATCTAGCCTTTGCTCTTTGATTCCACCAAGTGGATAGTCTCTTCAAAGTAACATTAAGAGCATGAATATTGGATATAATATATTTGGTTATTGATGTAAAACCATACCATGTACTTGGTATTGATCATAATAATGTGGAACTTTCATGTAGTCATCAATTATTGATGGTAAATATTATCCCATCCTTTTAATTTTTATTTTCATTTTTGGACCAGACGGGTGAGCATCACACAATCTATCATGTACTTCTTCTACAATCTTTTATGCTTCTAATTTACTTAAATACTAAAATCACATATGATTGAATGATCTTCTATATAGGTTATTACTAATTAATTTATAAATAAAGATATTCTTTTGACTTAAATAGTCATAAATCTATCGAATGACATTTTATTTTCTTACAAGCATTTGATGAAAGATTTTCTCCAATCCTCCACTTCATCATCTACTGCAAAAATAATTTTCACCTTAGCTATGGAATTTTTATTTATATGTTCAAAGCCAATAGGTGATAAGAATTTATGACCTTGAACTTTTATCAAGATAGAATCCATTTTAAGACTAGTTAAAGCTTTAGCTAATTCTAAAACAACAATTGTCGTAGAGTTGTATTCATGTAAAATCTTATAAAATGTTACATTCAAAATTTGTTTAAGGAAATGCATTATATACTGATTATAATGAATTAAATTTTCCTTTAATACTTGATAAATTCAAGTCATTTGATTGATCACTTGCTATGAATACCCAAAAAATTTGATCTCATGAATTTCATTCAAGATTATCAACTCTAACCCCCTAATTAGTACTTCATACTATGCTTTATTATTTATATAATATTTTAACATATGATAAGAGTAATACATTAAGCATTTATCTAGTATTATAAACACAATATTGATTTCAACTTTCCCTAAGGAAATGTGATCAGATTTTTCCTATTGATTAGAAGCAGCACCATCAAAATAGAATTCCCATTTAATTTTTTCATTTGACTCTAGTTTCATTATTTGCTCATCTAGTATTTTATCATTTTAAATTTGCACAATTTTTTAAGTATAATGGAGCTAATGATAATGTTATTAGATTTCATCTAATTAAATTTCCTTAAAGTGACAAAGTTGTAATGTTGTTAAATTTTCTTGCCCCTAGGCTTGATAACCTCATAAAATGAGTTTCCATATAAGTTCCTAGCTAAGTACATTCCACTTTTAATAACTACTAAGATTAGGAATGATATTACTTTATTTTTTCTAATTTTATGGAGATTCAATTTATGAGAGCTCGGAAGGATTCTAGGAGATGCTTAGGAAGTGCCCTCATCATATCATGCCTAATTGGGTAGTGATTCAATTATGGAAGCCAGAGGGTCTTCGATGATAAAATTTTTTGATAAGGCTAATGCATTAATAGAGGAAATTGTAAAAATTAACTTCTAATGGCCTCCTTCTAATAAGGTGACTTATGAGATAGTAGCCAATACATATGAGTTAGATGCTTTGTCAATTTTGACTACTCAAGGAGCTTCCTTGTCTAAGAAGTTAGACAATTCTGGAAATTGTCTAGTTTCAGGATCGCCTATACATTTGGAGGAGAATGATTTGTATCGAGATATTGAGTTTAGTGCTCAAGGGATTAAGAATGTGAATATAACTGGGAGAAAAAATAATCCTTTTTCAAATAAATACAATCTAGGTTAGAAGAACCATTCTAACTTTTGTTAGAGTAATAATATTAGTGGAAATTAGTTGAATCCTATATAGTACCTTGGAATAACCCTCAATACCCTATAGTGAATCCTAGACCCTCTTATACCCTAGGATTTAATCAGAATAATCAATTTAAAGATAAGATGACACCTTGGGAGGATTTATAGCTTTAGATGGGAAATCAATAGAGCTAAGCTTCTACCATTCAAAATTTGGAGAATTAAATAGAGCATTTAGCAATTTCCTTCATCAATTGGAACCATAGTACCTTTTTTAGTACCACTAAAATCAATCCTAACAAAATGGAAAAAGATTAAATTTTAGAGTATTTAAGGAATAGTAGTGATGCTACATAACCAAAAAATAAAAATTTAGGTAAATTCTGATTGAATACTACAAACTTAATGCTATATGGGAGGCAACCTAATTATGTTGATTTATAGAATTCATCTTTATATTATTTGTGTGAAGTATTATTGTTTATTATTTGATATTTGTATATAATTTTTATTTATTATTGTGAAAAATGTTATGAGTGCTTTCTTCATTTCATAACTAAAAATTACATCATTTTTTTTATAATTTAATATGTGCTTGAAATTAAAACTGCGCCGCAACACTAGGATTTAAAGCACCATAGGGTTTTATTGTTAAGCACCACAACATCTAAAACTGATGTTTCAGCACTTAAGACTTGGGTAAATGGGGTAATCCAATAATAAAGTGTCATAATTCCAAGCATTGCAGCATTATAATTATACTCACAAGCTCTTTTTGACAATTTTATGGTGTCATGGTGCCACGTCATTAATATCTATAGTGCTGAGACATTATATTCAATGCTTCTTTAACCACTCACCTTTGCATTATGATTCACTATTAAGTACCATAATGTTACCCTATGCACTACAGCGTTAAAGCCAAAACATAATTAGGTCACTATGAGTGGAGTCAGTTTCAAACTCAATAGTGCTCATATGTGTCAAACATGTGATCATTCCTTAGTCAAAAAGCTTGCACTTTGATTTTTAATGTAAGAGCTACCTATCACTTTATGTCATTGCTTGTCAGTAATCATTTGTATTTAACTAACAGAAGTGATGACACGACTTTTGATACACACAATTTTCACTAATCCATGAAAGCATTTCACAACAGTTCAACCATGAAATTTACCAAATAAGAGTGGTGGCATGACTTTTAGTTTTTATAGTACTTCTCTGATTTTTCCTTATGAGTGAAAATTATAAGAATTCAGAGAAGTACTAGATATTATGTTAGAGTGTTTGGCTTGTGTTTATAGAAGAAATTTATAAGTTCAAGGAGGAGTGCAGAGGAGACCATTCAACCCAACTAGTGATATATCTTCTTTTGTACTTTATTTCTTTTTTGTAATTAATTAAAATGAATATACTTCACTTGTTCTTAATGACTAGCTAAATTATCTAGTTTTTGATTAATAGTGTAAATGAAATATGGAGTACTAAAATGTTCTATTCATCAATAATTTCATGGTGTTTTCAAAAAACCAGGTCTTCATTTAATGATCATAATGGACGTATATGTAGTTAAAATCATGGGTAATATGGATCCTAGGAATAAGAATGAAATCACAACCAAGTTTGTCGGATTGGTATGATACAAGCATAGGCATAGTGCATGTCATGAGTAGGTTTTAACTGTACATGCTTTACTTGCTCTTCTAAGATTTTTATAGAATGGTATACAATAGGAGTTTAGAGTGTTATTGAGATTGGAAGAGTTTAATATGTCCTTTGTCTCTTCATGCTTGACTAAGTGGTCGGTGATGCACATGCTTTAAATAACATCAATATAAGAGAGAATTATTAGGAAATATATCGTATTTATAATCTATAAATCCAAAATGATTTTTCCAAAAAGTGTTTCATTTAATTATTTTTTATTTTAAATTAAGTGATTGAATCTTCATAAAACTGTATTTTAATTTAGTAGGATAATAATTATAGTTAAAGTAGACAGTACTAGAATTTACAAATAAATATTATTCTACATGGGATCGACACTAAACTCTATCATTAAATTACTTGATTTTGCATGTATATTTGTATATATTAAGTGGGGATTTTAAAAATTTTAAATCAAAGAAAACATAAGTATTATATAGGAATTGATAGTGCCCTAAAGCATTTTCATAATTTCTTAGGTTAGTCCATTGCCCCCATCACCTATCATCATTTTGTAAAGGGAAGAAGTAATCTTAAGATATAATAAAATAAAAAAATTACAATAAGGCAATATCATCTATATCAAAATTTAGAAAAGGTGGCATTATTGCTGCCTCATAGAGCTTGATATCTAAGTTTTTTTTTTTAAAAAAAAAGGTGATCCTATGGTGCTATTAATAAGACCACGCATAAGAGGTTCTCAAAAATAATTCTATACCTCATGTGTTGTTTATGTGCCCAAGTGCTTACACAATGGTTGCTGGTGCCACCGATAACCCACTAACCACTAAACCATGTCCGAGCCTAATTTTAAGCCCAGATGATCCAATTTAGATGTTTTGCAGTCCTTAGGACTTTTATTTATGCTATAGACTCAATTTTGATACTTTTTGAGTCCAAAGGATCCTTTATAATTCGCTTTGATTAATTTTTCAAAATTTTTTGGGTAATTTGTGATTTTTTTTTGCTTTGATTGACACTCTATTTTCATGAAATACTTAAAATTATAATTAGTGATATTTTTCTTTGTACATTAACATAAGGAGACACTCATATTATTGTCAAAGGAGTGTTTACATCACATAATATTTATAAATATAAAAATATTTTGGATGTTATAAATTCATATTTTTGGACTGGATGAGTGTTGACATCTAAAAATAGGGGGAAACCTGATGGGTCACCAATATTTTCTTTAATCAATCATAAATATGATAAGTTTAAATAATGTATTATTTTATGTGTTATATTTTTGATAAAAATATATTATTTTAGTTATTTTGTGTAAGAAAAATATAAAAAAAGAACTAAATTCTAAGTATCATCCAGTACAACGTTGTCGGACAAAACAGCACCGCAGCGCCATCAAAGGAATCATCAGAGTGCAATAACATTGACATGGTGACACTGACTTTTGTGATAGATAGCTCAATGGCTTCAAAATAGGTATATTTCTAGGATTGTGTTCAAAGATTTTAAGCCCCATCGTGTCTTAATCTATCACACATCAATGCCAAAACTGTCACTCTGATGTCATAGCATTTAAAAATCAACAATGCCGTGGCATAGTAGTTGTAACTTCCAAAGATATGATCTATCAATAAAATGACTTTACTATTTACTAATTAACCAATCCACATTAGCTTGTACATAGTGGTGACAAAACATCAATACAATGACATTATTTCATTTTATGAGTGTTGTAGTGCCAATCTTATAAGCACTATAGCGCTAGTTTCCTAATTTATGCTTTTTTATAAATAGTCATTATGTTATATTTGTAATAGAGTTTAGTCCCTTGTATAACTTTAGTACTCTTCGAATTACTTATTTAGATCTCTCTTGGAGTCAAATCTAACAGAGGCTGAGAAAGTACTAGATACAATAATTAGAGTGCTTTAGTCAGAGTTTATTTAAGCAACTCTATGCACTAAGGAAGGAGGAGTGTAAAGGAGATACATTTATCATTCCAAGTGATAACATTCTCTTGTATTTTCATTCTTCTATGATTTCAATAAAAATTGGTTTGCTTATCTTTTGTTTCATGTATAGCTAATTATCATATTTTGGATTGATGATCTAGAGAACATATTAAATACTAATAAAGATTCTTATGCTCTAAACCTAAATGTTGTTTTCTGTATTATCCTTCTCTTTATTTAATACACATAGTGGTCTTATGTGTAATTAAAACCTAGTTTGATTTATAGACTCAATGGAGGAACATAAGAATAACCATGTATATAACTATAAGAGGTCAGCATATATCATTTTGACCTTGCAAGCTCTATAGAGATCTAGGGATGCATATGCTCTAAATCACATAAAAGATAAGAATTTTATTATGACAAAATGAAATTTATATTCATCAATCAAAAATACTTTATTTAAATATTATATCCATAATTTTACTATTTTATTCAATGATTGAATCTCCACAACAAAACAAAATTTTAATATGACAATTTTGCAATTAGAGAAAACAGTAACAATTGATTACTAAAAAGCATACTACCTTGTGGGATTGACACTCTACTCTATCATTTCATTATTTGATTCAGCGCATATACTTTTGTATATTAGGTGCGATTTATTATTTTTATCTATTAAAGATAACCTAAGAATTATTTAGAAGAGATAGAACCTTCAACATTTTTATATTTCAAAATTGCACTCCATAGTAACCCCCATCATTCTTTTGGCATTCTTATCAGGAAGTATTGTGCTTTTTTTCAAAATTTTAACTAAATTGTTGAATAAGTTGCATAGTTAGAACTACTTACTTTTTTTTTTAAATCTTCTTGATTACTAAATGTATTTTTTGTTGCAAGTTTTATAGCCATAGAAATGAACTTTTATCATTTTATCTAAAAAAAGAGAGAACCCTTTCTATAATTTGGAAAATCAAAAAGATTTTGAAAATAATTGAAACTTAGTCAGGACAAAATTATTCTACACCTCTTAAGGATTATGCAAACCCTTTAGTAAAAGAAATTTATCAAAGAATAAATATATCTATAATCCAAACTAATAATTTTGAATTAGATCCAACCATTATTTAAATGGTTTAAAACTCTCTGTTTGGGGGACTTCTATAAAAGATCTAAATTTACATTTAGTATTTTTCTAGAAATTTGTACAACATTTAAGTATAATGGTGTTTGTGATAATACAATTAAACTTAGATTATTTCCTTTTTCTATGAGATAAAGCTAAATTGTGGTTGAATTCATTACTCCTAGGCTTTATACTTACTTGGATTGAATTAGCTCATAAATTTCTTGATAAAAATATTGCTCCTTGAAAAACTTCAATACATAGAAATGATATAAGTTCTTTTACTCAATTTGAAGTAGAATCCAATTATGAGAGTTGGGAAAGATTTAAGGAAATGCTCGGAAAATACCCTCATCATGCATTACCTAATTGGTTGGTTATTCAAACATTTTAAAATGGATTTGTAGGAACTCTTAGAGCTATAATTGATGTTGTATCTAGAGGATCAATAATATCTAAGATAATTGAGAGAGCATATGAATTAATAGATGAAATTGCTACTAATAGTTTCTTATGTCCTATTGATAGGGTAAATCTTAAAAAATAGCTAGAATTTATGAATATGAAGTTTTTTCAATCTTAATTGCACAGGTTGTAGAAAATTTTAAAAAATGGATTACTTAAAGATTAAAAATATGGCAGATGGATGTGAAAATTTTAACATCAATTCTAGAAATCTTAGTGTCGTAGTGCTTAGACTTGTAGTGTTGCAGCTTTATCCCTTATATTTTGAACAACTCTATCATAATAGGAAAGAGAAAATATCCTTGGAAAATTCTATTTTAAAACTAGGAATCTATGTATAAATTAAATCTTATGCTCTTTAAAGAATTTGAGGAACAAATAGGGCAATTTGCTAGGGTGATTAAATAAAAGAATGGAAGAATAATGTCATAATATCCAACTTAGAAGTATGAAAGATTTAGGAGATCCTTACAAAGATAGAGATTTTCCTAAAAATGATGATAGTGAAGTTAAGCAAGTAGAAAATAAATCATCAATAAAACAACTAAAACTTATAAAAGAACTTAAACGAGTAATTACAAGGATTGAAGAGAGACCACCACCACCTTTCCCTTAGAGATTGATCAAACAAAATCTTGACAAAAGTTTTCAAAATGTTTAGAAGTGTTTAAAAAATTAACGATTAATAAACTTTTCACAAAAGCTTTAGAACAAATGCCCACATATCATGAAGAATGTTTTGAATAAGAAAAGGAAGCTAAGAGAATTTGAAACTATGGCATTAACTCAAAAGTGTAGTGTTATAATTCAAAAGAAACTTCCTAAAAATCTTAAAGACATGAAGAGTTTTTCCATTATTTTAACTATTGGAGAAAAATTTTGTGGGGGGGCTTTATGTGATTTGGGTTCTAGTATTAACCTAATCCTGCTTTTTATTTTTAAAAGACTAGATATAGGAGAGATTCAACCTGCTTCTATTACACTTCAATTAATTGATAGATCTTTCACTTACCAAAGAGGAGTAACAAAAGATTTGTTGATTAAAGTTGATAAATTCATTTTACCTTTTTATTTTATTATTCAAGATAAGGAAAAAGATAAGGAAATACCTCTTATTTTAGGAAGACCAATTTTAGGCACTGATAAAGTAATGATTAATGTATAAAAGTGTTGCAACTTAGTTTTCAAAACTATGTTTTTATATCATGTGAGTTTTTTATGATTCCAAAATATTATTATGTTGATTAATATTTATTTTAATACATATTAGAAAAAAAATTGTGTTGTTTGTAAGAACTAAAGTTTCAGGGAAATCATATTCTAGATTGTCGAAGACTTCAAGACAGATTAGATTAAGATTTTTTGTAATTGAAGTCTATAATTTTTCCTTTTTTTTAGTATGAGAGAGTGTGATTGAAATTGGGTAACCATGTACACACACATTGAAAGATCGAGCCAAAACTTTTATTTTTAAAATTAATCATACTATAATATTCTAGAATTGTACTGGACTATTTGACCTGAAAGCTCCTCCATAACTAAGTTAATTAAATAATGCCTTGGAAAATTTCTCTTGAACAATTTATACTATACGAAGTTGGATTGGTACAAATGATGTCCAAAAATAAAATGGGTACGTACCAATTCATCCCGAATGAACTCACCTTTTTTTGAATTGATCATATTATATGAAGTGAGGTTTGTACATATGAATTTCAGAGTATGAAATGGTTGTCTACCAGTTCATCCCATATGAACACAACTTTTGAATTATTCATACTATACAAACTTTGGTTCATACATATAATGTCCAGAGTATGAAATGGGATCATCCATGTTTGTACCCTATGAGAGCATGATTTAATTTATTTGTTCATATTCTATGATGCAAGATTCATATAGATGATGACCAGTGAATGAAATAGGTTTGTATGAAATCATATAGGACAAACTTATTTTGTTTTGAACCATTCATATTATATAAAATTAGTTTATACATATGATTGACAGAGTATGAAATCAGGTTTCTAAAGGACAGTACATCAATTTTTGAACTATTTATATGTATGAAGTATGATTGTACTGTACTATCCAAGTACGTTCAACTTGAAATTTTCTATTTTCTAGACAATTTTTCTCAACCTTCAAATATAAGAGTCCTAAAAACTATATATCCTACTTCTTCTACAAATTTTCCCTTAGGAGTGAGAATGAGAGACTTTTGGAAGAGTGTTTGGGAGTGAGGATTGAGAGATCTTGCAAGTGGAATTTCTGAAGGGTTTATAAGGTTGACCAAAGGTGAAGATCTCTTTGTATGTTCTTCAAATCTCTACCCTACTTCTTTGAAGACTATTGAGAGGATATCTTTGGAGAAAATCTGGTACTCTGCCATCACCAGGAGGGTGAGAAAGGATGTTAGTACTCTACCATCACCAGGGGGTGAGAAAGGATGTCAAAACTCTACCGTCACTAGAACTGTGAGAAAAAATAATGGTAGTCTATAACACTAGGATGGTGAGAAAGGACGACGGTACTCTATCGCACTGGGGTTGGTGGAAGAGAGGCTATTATATGGGCTTCTCTGCCTTGTTATGGGAGTAAAAGGAGAGTCACATTGGTATAGTGTAATACCAGAAGAAGGAGTCTTTAGGGAGTGGATATAGGTCTAGTTGGACTGAACCACTATAAATTCTGGTGTTCTTTTATCATTATTTTTTACTACTTTTTATTTTCTATACATTTAATTTTTGTGGTTGAAAAATATTTTTGGGAAAATTTTCAATATTATACAAAATATCTAAATATATTAGGTATAACAACATATTTGAACTTTCAAAAAATTGAATTGATTATTAGAGTTCATGTTCAAAAAGATAAATATTAGATAATTAAAATTATCAAATTCCCTCAAGAGAAGAATAAAGATTATTTTAGGTGTGGTAACAGATAACCATAAGGAAGAATAGTTAGAAGGAGGATTATCAAAAGGGGAAGAAGTTGGAGAGAATAAAGAAATGTTAGGGAAATTTATAGTAAGGAATGAAAACTTAATCAATAAAAATTTTGCATTGTTGGAAACATACTATTTTGAAAAAAGTTTAAAACCACCCATTAAGGAAGCCCCTATTTGAGAACATAAGGCTTTAGCTTATCATCTAAAGTATGCTTTTTTTTATAAGAACTCTAATTTTTCTATAATTTTTTTAGCAAATTTAGAACAATATCAGGAAAGTGATTTGATTAGGGTGTTGAGTAATTTTTAAAGTGCTTTTGGGTGGATAATTGTTGGAATTAAGGGGATTAATACTTCAATTCATATGCATAGAATCTAAACGGAAGCTAATTCAATACCAAAAGATGACCCTCAAAGAAGACTTAACCCTTCTATGAAAGTTGTTATTAAAGAAATATTAAAAGGATGGATGTTGGGATTATTTATCTTATTTCAGATAGTTCTTGTGTTAGTCTTATTCATTAAGTTACTAAAAAAGAAGGATTGACTATTATAACAAATGAATATAATGAACTTATACCCTCCAGAACTATTTTAGGATAGAGGATTTGCATAGATTATAGGAATAAAATAAAGCCAATAGAAAAGATCATTTTTCCTTGCCTTTTCTTGATCATATGTTAGAAATTGGTAGGGAGTTCATTTTATTATTTCCTAGTTGGATACTCAAGATATCATCAAATTTCTATTGCACTAGAAGATCAATATAAAAATGCTTTCACTAGACCTTTTGGAACTTTTATTTTTAGGATAATTAATAAGTGTAAATAATATTAAATTTTATGTGTTAATTTGTTAGTGAAAATGTATTTTTTAGTTGTGTTCGAGTAGGAAAATTCAAGAAATGTGTAAAATTTTCAAATATGGTACAACACAGTAGTTTCAGACACAATTCCATCATAACCCCATCATTGGCACCACTGAAGCACCCAAATATAGACATGGCAGTGCTTAGTTTTTTGTTTGATAGTACCGCAACATAGGGGGAGTCAAGGCCGCAAGCCCAGCCAACTATCCCAGTAATGTAGTGTTAGACGAGTCTGAGTCACAAAGCCTAGTCTCTAGCAGTACAGCACTTCAGTGCCAAATTCTAGCACTAATAAGTCATGGCATTTCAATTGTAGCTATTCATGATCTATGAGTGAAGTGACACATCGATTCATTAAACAATGGGTTCATGTTAGCAAATGATGCAGTATAAGAAACCCTTCAATGTTATAACATTAGTTCATTTTATTACCATCGTGGCCTAAGTATCTGGAGTGCTATGGCACCAAAATCTATTTTCTATAGTTGTTATAAATATTCTAATTGTAATATTAGTAAGGGAGTTCAGTCACTTGTTTAATTTCAGTCTTTATAATGCTTGTTTTATGTGTCCATAGCAGTGATAACTAAGGAAATTTAAAATTTACTAGATATATTCCATTAGAGAGTTTGTGGAAGCAATCCTATAAGTTCAAGGATGAGTGTAGAGCATATCATTGAATCCATTTGATGATATCTTTTCATCTATACTTACTTTTTTTTTTAGCAATTAATAAAAATGAATATGCTTCACTTGTTCTTCAACTCTGACTAATTTTTTTAGTTTTAGATTGATTATATAAATGAAATATGGAGTACTAATGAGTTCTCTTCATCAATAACTTTAATATATCAATTATTCATTTAATATACATAGTGGTTATATGCAAAGTTAATATCAAGTGAAATATGTAGCCTAGGAATAGGAAAGCAAGTACAACCATGTATGTTGGTTTGGTATGATACAAACATAGACATAGTGCTTGTCATGTATCAAGTTTATATAAATGAATTATCTTGTTGGGGTTTTAACAGTTCATGCTTTACTTACCCTTCTAAAAATTTTATTGGGCAAAAAATTATGGAAGTTTAGAGTGGTATCAAGGTTAAAAGAGTATAATATATCGTTTATCTTTTCACACTTGACTAAGCGGTCACTGATACATATTCTCTTAATATCAACAATATAAAAGATAGTCATTAGGAAACATATTGTATTTATATTCCATCAATCCAAAATAATTTATTCAAATAGTATTTCATTTAATTATTTTTATTTTATACTAAGTGATTAAATCTTCACCAAAACTTATTTTCATTGAGTAGGATAATTATTATAGTTGAAGTAGACAATACTAGAATTTGCAAGTAACCTTTCTTTCTCATTGGATTAGTACTCTATTCTATCACTATATTACTTAATTTGGTATATATACTTATGTATATTAAGGGGGGTTTATAATTTTTATATCCAACAAATACCTAAGCATTGCTTAAGGAATGATAGAGCCCTAAAATATTTTCATAATTCCTTAGGTTACTCCACCACCCCAATCAAGTTTTTGGCACCGTTCCAAAGGAAGAACTTGTTTTATTTTCAAATTTACTATATTTTTAAATCATTTGTATAATTAGTCCTTCTATATTCTTTTATTATTTTTTATTTAATTTCCTGATTGAATATATGTGGTTCCATGCTTATAAGAAATAGAGGGGAGGCATATTTAAATTTTGATTCTAAATTTGAGAGAACCCTATCTAAAATTATAACCACTAAAAATATTTTTAAAACTATCGACCCTATTCAAAACATAAATCATTCAAGACCTCTTAAGGATTTTGTAAACTATTTAGTAAACCAAATTAACCAAACCATAAATAGACCTACCTAACAAGCAAATAATTTAGAATTAGAAAAAGAAAAAAAATTAAAAAATAATAATAATAATTTAGAATTAGAACCTATAATAATTCAGATGATATAAAATTCTTAGTTTGGGGGACTCCCATTGAAGACCCCAACCTATATTTAACAAGTTTCTTAAAAATTTATGCAATATTTAAGTACAATTGTGTTAGTGATGATGCCATTAGACTTAGATTATTACCATTTTCTACAAGACATAAGAAAAAAATGTGGTTAAATTTTTTACTTCTAGGCTATATTACCATATGCAATTAATTGGCCCATAATTTTTTAGGAAATTATTTCCACCTTCTAAGACTCTCAAGCTTAGAAATAACATTACTTCTTTTACTAAGTTAGAAGGAGAATATATTTATGAGAGTTAAGAGAGTTTGAAGGAGAACCTATATTTAGCAAGTTTCTTTTTTTACTCAGATAGAAAGTTCCCTCTCTATGCCTTAACTGTTTGATTGAAAATTTAATTTTTTACTTTGGATTGGTAGGATCCCTTAGATCCATAATTGATATTGCAGCTGGAGGTTCTTTGATGTCAAAACCTTTTGAAGATGCTTATGAATTAATTTGAAGAAATGACAACAAATAATTTTTTAGTGGCCTACTGATAGGGTGAATCTAACAGAGTGCCTGGAGTTTATGAAAATGAAGATTTATCTAATTTTACTACTCAAGTTGCTTATATTTCTAAAAAATGGATGAATTTAAGGTTAATAGTGATCTTAAGAGATATAGTGCCACTGTGCCAACAATAGAGCACCATAGTGCTACCCTACAAAATCTGAACAAAAATATCATCAAAGGAGTAGTAAAGAATCCTTGGAAAATATTATTCTCCAGCTAGGAATGCAAATGAATAATCGATCTAATGCTATAAAAAAATTGGAGATAAAATTGGGCAATTTACTAAGTCGATTCATTATCAAAAGTTGGTAGAATAAAGTCAAAATATCCAACTTAGAAGTGGGAAGGGTTAGGTGACCTTTGGAAAGATAGGAATAACAAGAAAATAAGACCCCTCTTTAACAACCCGAACCTATTAAAGAACCTGAAAAGGTTTATAAAAAATTGTTGAGAGACCACCACCCCCTTTTATTAAGAGATTGATCAAAAGAAATCTTGACAAAAGGATCTCAAAGTTCTAAGAAGTGTTTAAAAAATTAACCATTAATAACCCCTTCTTTGAAGCTTTCGAACAAATTCCCAATTATGCTCAATTTATGAAGGATATTTTGAGTAAGAAAATAAAAAAATTTTATTAATGAAATTGTGGCATTAACCAAAGAATGTAGTGCCATTTAAAAAAAAAATTAAAAACTTAAGGATTCATGGAGTTTTACCATTCCTTTAACAATTGGAAATAAATTTTGTGGGAGATCTTTACGTGACTTAGGATCCAGTATTAACCTCATGCCTTTAATCCATCTTCAAGAGGTTAAATATAGGAGAGATTCGGCCTACTTCTGTTTCTCTTAAATTGGCTGATAAATCTTTTACTTATCCAAAAGGAGTATTAAAGGATTTCTAATCAAGGTTGAAAAGTTCATTTTCCCTGTGGATTTTATTATTTTAAACATGAAAAATGATAGGGAAATACCTTTCATTTTAGGAAGTCATTTCTTAGCAACCGGGAAAGCTAAAATTGATCTTCAAAAGGGAGAATTAACTGTGAGAATTTATGACCAGAAGGTGACAATTGATGTATTAAAATTTATAAAATTCCCACAAAAAAGGAAAGAAGATTGCTTCATAGTGGATTTGGAGGATGTGTTAGCAGAATATCTCAACGAAAAATTGTTGGAAGGAGAAGTGATTAAGAAAGATGAAGATTTGCAAGAATAAAATACATCTAATAGTCCATTGAAATAAAAATCACAAAAGAAAGTTGAAATAAAGGACATTTTAATTATTTGAAACTTCATCTTTAGAAAAAACTCTGAAACCATCTATTAAAGAGGCCCCAACTTTAGAACTTAAAGACTTACCTTGTCAACTTAAGAATACATATTTGGGAAAAAACTTTCACTCTTATTATAATCATATCTACAAATCAAGATCAACATCAAAAGATTGAATTTATTAATGTTTTAAATTTGGTGGACTATTGCTGACATTAAAGAAATTAATCCTTCTATTTGTATGCATAGAATCTTAATAGAAGCAAATTATATACCTAAATATAATCCTCAAAGGAAACTAAATCCTTCAATGAAAGATGTTATTAAAAAAGGGACTCTTAAATGGTTTGATGTATGGATTATCTACCAATTTTTTAATAGTTCCTAGGTTAATCCCATTCATTGTATTCCTAAAAAGGGAGGATTGACTGTTATATCAAATAAACATAATGAATTAATACCCACAAGAGTTGTATTAGGTTGGAGGATTTGTATTGACTATAAGAAACTAAAACAAAAAACAAAAAAAAATACCATTTTCCTTTAACATTTCTTGATCAAATGCTTGATAGGTTGTAGGGCATCCATTTTATTACTTTCTAGATGAATATTAGGATTATTTTGAAATACCTATTGCACTTAAGGATCAAGATAAGACTACTTTTACTAGCCCTTAGGTAAGTTTTGCTTTTAGGAGAATGATTTTGGGTTTATGTAACGCACGAGCTACTTTTAAGATGCATGATGTCTGTTTTTTCAAACTTAATTAAGCAGGGTATTGGAATATTCATGGATGATTTTTTTGTATTTGGCACTTTTTTTTTTGGGGGGGAGGGAGGGAACCCACAGAGGGGCCGATGCATTAATTAAAAAAGGGATTACAAATTCCTTAGAGGGGACCTTCAGCTCACTACTACTCCAAAGAGCTACAAAAACATTTTTTTAAAAAACCTAAGAGATGATGGTCCCCTAAGCTAGAGAATACAAAAACACCTAGTAAAATTCTAGGGGTGCAAGAGGAAAGCACCCAAAAATGAAAGACAAACAAAGAAATGATAAGCACAAGCTTTTTCCAAAATTTAAAGAATTGAATCCACCATCTAAACTTGCCCTTGAACCAGCAAGACCAAGCAAAAACAAAAGAGAAGCAACCAATGCAAGTAACATACGTAATATAGAGGATTAATAATAAATAAGATAAATTGCCCCAAAAAAATTTAACAAAAAGGATATAGAGATGCTCCCATCTTCAGAAGTGTTCACAGAGCCAAAATACCAAAGTAAAATGGTAATTAAAGCACCCGTTAACCCTTAATAATCAAAGTTATAAGAAAGTCTGGTTTAATGTATTAAGAAAGTCTGGTTTCAAGTGAGAGAAAGTCTAGTTTCTACTGAGAGAAAGATCCCCATTGTTTTTTGAATTTGCGATTCCCGTAAATTTCTTTCACCTTTGATGGTGGTGGAGGGTCGTCGGCCTCCACCCTCCGATGCCACTGATGGCCGCCGGACATCATCTAATGCTATTCGTATTCACCCCCGTGCTATCCATGGGTCGTCTCCACCAGCTTTTGGTGATGCAAATGGGATGTTTGATTAGGAGCCCAAATCGAGATTTAAAAATTCTGGAGCATTAATTATCAATGAAGGGGGTTTTATTCAACCAAAAAAACAATTAGATTATTCTAGCAAAGGAAAGAAGGTTCTTATGGAATTCCCAGATGAATCGTTCAAGCTATCTGTAATGTAGAAAGAAGCAAAAGTCGGATTCCAATATGCGGTCACTGAATCAGATGTTTCAAAAACAAATATGATTACAGCGGCGAGTTCTGTTGTTTCTAATTCTATTCACCTAGTCATGGCTTCGGATGGAAGGAATGTCGAGAAGCCTATTGAAGGAATGGTGGATGTGCAAAGGTTTGATGGTGTTTCAGGAAAGGTTCGTGAATGTATCTCAGCTGATCTGGGAAACTGTAGTAAATTGATAATAGATTCAACGATCCAACCCAGCAAGGTGGAGGGTATGGTTATTATGAAATCAAATCAGTAGTTTCTAATAACATTATTTTTGAACACAGTCCTGAAAATTTAGTCAATTCGATTCAAAAAAGTAGCTGCTTGGATGTGCCGGATATGAATATGACTGTTGGGAATGCCTGGAGGAAAAAATCAAATATACAAGTACCTGACATAAAGCTTGGAGAAGACTTCATCACTGATGGTTCAGTTGTCAAACTTAATGATGATAAGGAATTGGAGAACTCAAATAAGCTAAAGAAGTCTATTGTTATTAAAGTTTTTGGAGAAAACATCCCATTTCATGTTATCAGTATCGAACTGAGAAGATAGTGGAGCATTTTTGGGAAGTTTCACTTAACTTTGCTTGGATTAGGTTGGGTTCTATGTGCATTTAAAGAACCTGAACCAATGGAAAAAGTCTTAACTTCAGGACCTTGGTATGCTAATGGTAATATTGTAGGGATGGAAAAATGGTCTCCATCTTTCAACCCATCTTTATTCAAAGGCCTTACAGCTCCTATATGGATTTGAATGCCAAATCTCCCTCTTCATTGTTGGGACAAAATTAATGTTTATAGGATTGCATCTATGGTTGGATCTCCTTACCTGATTGATGGAAACATGATTCAGTGGAGTAGAAGAGAATTCGTAAGAATTTTTGTCCACATAAAGCTTGACGAAAAACTTCCACTTGGAGTATGAGTTGAAGGAAGTTTGGGCAAATTCTATCAAAACATTGAGTATGAGAAGCTTCCTACCTTTTGCTTAAGTGTGGGAAGTTAGGACATTTGCAAGAAGATAGCCTGGAGAATGGTCAAATTCCCACTCAGTATCCTATTCAAAAATTAAATCAAGATCTGGAGAATTCTTCTATTGTAGTTGATAAAGAAGTTAATACTGTTCGACCCCGACCGTTGACCGCAGCGTCGTTGTAGAATCTCCACAAAATAG